>NC_091831.1:165808392-166108392 GCF_037783145.1 Equus przewalskii | reverse complement strand
GGGACATTTTCCAGTACACAGTTCAGCAATCAGCTAAAAGTACATTGGATCTGAATAAATAAAAACAACACTCAGATTTATACATATTTACGTTACATGTATCACCTAAACATTGTGCTTCTCCCTTTTTCACTCCACATGAAAGCAATCCTGTTCCACTTAAGTCTTCTGTAGCGTCGCCATCACTTTCCCTCCAAAGAAAACACACATTTGCTGCCTTGATCATATTTCTGATAATTCTATCCTGAGCAATATCATTTATGCGATAGTTGTTTATCATTTAATTTCCCTTCCTTCTTCGATGGCCCCAACACACAAAAAACAAAACAAAAGCTCGATTGCATTTGTGAACTAAACAGCAGCTTTATAATGTAAAAGCTAATAACATACCTGCATCCTAATAAAGGCAAACCACATGTTCTAAGATAAGAGTAGAATAATAAAGAACCACTAGGTCAGCATTCCACAAACCTCAGTGAACATGAGCAGCTCTCAGGAGATTGTTATGAAGCATGTTCTTGAGCCCCAGTCCAAGTGAATCTAATTTATTCTCCGGTTAAGGTCTAAATATTTGTATTATTAGTCATCACCCTCCACCCCAATGATTCTGATGCAGGTGTTCCAGAGGTCACACTTGAGAAACTCTCCAGTGGATTGTAAATTTTGGGACGGCCTGGATGTCTTTACCTCTGCATCCCTAGAATGATGGTTGGAATTTAGTAGGCACTCAAAAATATGTGTTCTTGACTTCCACAGTCTTTGCCAACTCAGCAAATGAAAATTTCATCCTACCAGTTGCTCAGGCCCAAATCTTTAAAGTCATCCCTGATTCGTCTCTTCCTGGCACACTCCATATTCAATTCATCAGCCAATCCTCTCAGCACGACCTTCAAAACAAGTTTCTAATCTTACCACTTCTTACCACCTCCACCAGCATCACTCTAGTGGAAGCCATCCTCATCCCCACTCTCCAGCCTCTGAGCCAGCCTTCCAGATTGTACCCTGCTCCCTGTATTCGTTTCCTGTGGCTGCTATAACAAATGAGAACAAATTTAGGGGTTTAAAGCAGTATAAATCTTTTCTCTTACAGTTCTTCAGGCTCAGAAGTCCAAAATCACTCTCACCGGGTTAACGTGTTGGCAGGGTGGTTCCTTCTGGAGGCTCCGGAGGGAGAATCTGTTTCCTTGCCTTTTATGGCTTCTAAAGGTCACCTGCGTTCCTGGGCTCATGACCCTTTCCTTACGTCACTCCAACTTCTTGTTTCCTTGGTCACATCACCTGCTACTCACTCTGATCTCCTGCCTTCCTCTTATGAGGACTGTGGCGCTCACAGCAGCCCATCACGATAATCCAGGATCATCTCCCCACATCAAAATCCTTAGTTTAATCACATCTGCAAAGTCTGTTTTGCCATTTATGACAAGTTACATTCACAGGTTCTAGAAATCAGGACGTGGGCATCTTTTGGGGGCACCATATCCCCCTTACAATCAATTCCCCAGAGAACTGCCGGAATGAAAAAAACAGATGACGTTCAATCCTAGGATCCAAATCTCCCATTTGCTTAACATTTTACACAGCACGAAATGTGAAGAGTTTACCAGAGTCTAAAGGCCCTGTATGATCTGACATTCTCTAGTCTCTCCAACATTATCTAACCCACAGATCCTTCATTAACTCTTCCAGCCACATCGCCCTCTTTGCTCTTCCTCAAATATGCCAAATATGCTTTCATCTCAGGGCTTTTGCACTCATTCTTCCCTCTGCCTGGAATGTTCTACCTTCAGGTACTCACACGCTTGGCTTTCCAACTCCATTCAAGTTTATGATTAAATGTCACTTAATTACAGATCTTCTGTGAGTACTCCACGGAAAACACCACGCCCTACTCTCAATAACACAACGCTGACCCTGCTTTGTTATTTTTCATAGTACTTTGTGTCCATCTGAAATATGATATATGTGTTTGCTTATCATCTTGCCCCCACTTCAAGAATAGTGAGGGTTTTTTGTTCACTGCTATGTTCTCAGCACCTAAAATAACGTTGGACACAGAGATATACTCAAGTATTATTTCCTAAATAATAAATGAAGGAATAAATGTTGAATGAATGATTTCTAAACCAGTGTCATCGGGTAGCTTCTTGAAAACCTTCATGTTTCTTTTGCTGTTTTCTTATTAAAAATGAAATGTAAAGATAATTTATCATCTTTTCTTCACAATAAACCCTTACCATTTCTCAATATTTTTATTGCAAATGCATATCACGAAATGGATAGAACATTGTAGGCTTGCCTAGGTGACTATCGACACTGTTTCTGTAGGAAAATATATTCCAAATTAAAAATAAGTCACCATGCAAAAAATTTTTAAAATATGGTCTGTTTATAAGTTTGTAAGACTATTGGCATATACCTGACTGCAGAAAATACATACCATGCGTATTTATAGTTTAATCAACCAGTGTGTTTGAATTCATGGCAGGTTGCTCAAATGAACCAACTGTGTCGAAGTAATGATAATAATATTTAAAATTACTGTAACACTCTACCAACATTAATTACTGCTCACACCAGCATGGTGTTGCCAGTTCTTTACAGATTTGGAACCTAAGGGATAAGGAAGTGACTTGCCTAAGTCACTGAGGAACTTGGTGTTGAGATTAGAACTCAGTGATTCCGGGCACTTAGAATGTGTGCTGCTACCACCAGGCCACACTCTTTTCTCCAGAGGAAAGACATGTCAGCATGGAATTGTACTGAAGCAGAGATGTGAAAAGGAACTATTACATATCTATCTAGTGAGAAGGTCTGGAGAAAAATCTACTAGTGCTAACAGAGAGGCAAACCATGACACCACTATATTTAGAAATCCCATTGACTACCCCACAAAGTAAAGCTAGAAGAGACGAAAAATAAGCTACATCAATTAGAAAACACAGCCACCCCCATGCCCTTGGAAAAAGTTCATTCAACATTCTTCATTCATTTTGACCTGTACTAATATGGATAATTATCTCATAACTCATTTTCTTACTTCTTGATTGTTCTGCAGATCCAGAATGTATAAGCAAGGCTTCATCAAATTCACTCATTTAATTTGAAGATTTTGCTCACATAGAAAAAGTAGTAGTTTAGCATTCTTTCCCATTAATAGCATGCAAAAGACTTAAGGCTGTAATGTCACTTCAACTATTAACATTATACACAGGCATGTGATTTTATTAAGCAGTGATTCTTTATACCTTTCCCCTTAGAAGACACCCACACTTCCTTAAAAATAAGTTGGGCAAACACTGACTGTGAATGTGTTTTTGTTTTCTTAATGGAATATCAATGGGAGTTGTACACACAGATCAAGAGCTGTACACATATTATTATCTCCAAATAATTAATATTTGTGTATTATTTCCCTTGGGCTGGCTATACATGAATACAGAAGCACTGGTACCACTCATCACAAAATGCAGTGTTAGTTGGTTCCAGGGGTGCCTTTGTGAATACTCCCTGCCCGTGGTTGAAGGGACTAAGGAAGCACCCTGCTGAGTCCCCTCCCACCCTCCTCAGGGAGTATGTGCTAATTCTATCTTCTCTTATTGGGAAAGCAGCCAAAGGCAGAAGCAGGAAGGACAGCACTGTATTCCTAGAGAGAGTAAGATACCAACAGTCAGGAATGGGGGAGAAAAATGTAAATTTTATAGAATAAGGATAACAGAAACAATGATTAGAGCCTCAATCTTTCCATTACAGTCAGAGAAGGAAGTCTCCCTCCTGTGACTAGCAGACAAGGTAACAACATCCAATTGTAGCCTTATGTTTACACCGCATATGTGAAGTAAAATAGAGAAAAGAAATCACTTAAAGGCTTTAAGCCATGGGGCAGAGCCGAATGCAGGAACCACAATGGTCTTGTTACGTGGTAGTATCTGTGTCACGCTTCTACAAGCTCTTACCAGGTAGCTGAGCTCTTTGCTTGCTTTTGACCTTGGAAGTTTGGCCAATAATTTAGTTTCTATTATTGAGGGGGAAAAACTAGCTATTTTTAAAAATGGATGAGGGCCAGCCTGGTGACCCAGAGGTTACATTCTCATGTTCTGCTTCATCAGCCCGGGTTCGCTGGCTCAGATCTCAGGTGCGAACCTATGCACCACTTATCAAGCCATGCTGTGGCAGGGCTCGCACATATAAAGTAGGGGAAGATGGGCATGGATGTTAGCTCAGGGCCAATCTTCCTTAACAAAAAGAGGAAGATTGGCAACAGATGTTAGTTCAGGGCTAATCTTCCTCAAAAAAAAAAAAAAAAGATGAATTATTTCAAAGGATTATTTATATTTGTATAGGTCCATTAAAGGAACAAGTTCTACAAGATATCTCATTCTTATGAAGTGGGAAAAGAAGATGGTGGATGGGGGAGACACATACTTCTAAAGGAGCTTTTTATTTTAAAAATGTGAGAGTAAGAAATACGTCCAATGGCAAGTCATCCTTCATAAATAATACTATCTTGTTGGAAAATATAACTAATTATGTGTCATATATCAGTTCATCTGAGCATGAATGCATTTCTGAACGTTAGACTTTTTCATTATGGTACAGAAAAAGAAATACGACTCTGCAGAGCCATTTCTCAATATTTATGTCAGAAAGGCAAGATAAATATTAAACCTAGCTTGGAAATTACAGTTCTTGAAGCAGCTGAAAACTTACTTCAGTACTGCAAGAACATTAAATAGAATCTAAATGATCATTATATATACAAATACATAAATGCCACAATAGAGGTGGCATTTTTTCCCTTAAACATGTAGCTTTAAAAAAAATCCATAAAATGAAGGGAAATTAATATAAAAAAATTCTTTTACAATTAAAATCTCTCAGCTCCATGGTAACAATGTATTATAAAGTTAAGCAGCAATCACATGTATAATTAAAGCAGTAATTATACGTATATTTAGATCATCGATATACAGTCCTCAATTTGTTTAACAGAAAACAGAAAACACGCAAAATGAGAAATTTTGTGATGTTTTTCTTCATTTAATTCTGAGCTTTAATCCCCCGTCTCCAATTGTAATTTACAGACTCCGTGACTTAACTCCAACCCAAAATCCCAGAAAGAAAATATTTTGGAGACGGATCATTAATTCAAAGGAGGTAAAAATATTAGCTGTGTAACATTTCCAAGACAATCAAAGAATGAAGGTGCTGGTATTTGAAAGTGGAAATTACCTATAATTTTAGGCTTTTAGACGAAAATCTCTGAAAGAGAGAATGCAAACTTGAAAAACTATCCACAGGGGCAACAATGTCTTTACTTTGACGTTTTCTTCACCATAGTCAGAGCACTAAAGTCAGATTCTGCATCTGCTAACTCAAAGCCTTGTCACTTCTGAAACCTGGAAGGAACTGCTGCTCTGTGGTCTGGCCTCTTTGGCTGCACAGGCAAAGAGTATTTCAATACCGTGAAGCCAGACAAAGGCTGATGATAGAATAGATCCCCTCTGTGGAAAGGATGGCTCTACCAACCTTCACAATGATGACAGCCTGGTTGGTGCATCTTGAAACAGTGGGCTTCAGAAACTGACTGTGAGAACAATACTTTGTGCTCCATGAAGCCGTGTAAAGACTAAAGTCTGAGACCAGAATTCAAATCATGGCTCCTCAGATCAGATGATTCTGGAAAGGTTTTGGCAAGGCAGCTTATTTAAATACTGTTGAATTCATGTTTGCTATTGATGTTCTTACATAAAATTTCAAAATTTGCTTAAGTATAGTCATTTACAGTTCAGGACAACCTCATCACTTCCTGAATGAGTGGATTATCAATATAATATGATATGATATTACATAATACAATATATTATAATATAACAAATAATTTTAGACCCAGAAGGAACTTTAAAAATTTTATAGCACAATGCAGTCATAGCACGGTGAAATGTCCTGTCCAAAATCAAAGATTTTTTTTAAGTGTAACAGATAAGTTTCCAAAACTAGAACTTAAATCATTTTTTTCTCTATCAGAATCATTAAGTGATTTAAGGATTTGCTCTTCCATGGGACTCTGCATTAACTTTGTCTACTCATTTTGTTTTCATTAGTTAAAGCAATCAACTTCTGTACAAATTGGCTGATATAACAAACTACTTGAGACCTTGTGAAAGACCTGTGCTTGTGTTAACAGTGTCAGATGTTAGGGTCAACAACACACAGTTGAAATGCCTACCAGCAACTGAGATATTTTCATGTTATTAAACACATCTATAAAATTATCTTTGGAAAGTAGGATTAGTATTCTCACACATATTGGAAAAGCCAAATTGTTAGTAGCTTCCCCAGGGCTTTGATTCCTTCATGACACCTTCAATGATTTTGTCACTGTTCAAACATTATAAACTATCACATTTTATCCTCATAAAAATGAAACCCAGTGCTTTGAAGACCTCAGCTGCTTTAAAACAAAGGATGATTATCTGCTTAACAATTAGCAGATGATTGAACCATATAAATCAAGTTCAAAAAAAGGAAACTGTGGTGATTGAATTATACAGACCAACATCCCAGAGTAGTCAAATAGTCTGGATAACTGCCAAGTTTACCTGGCGATGCATTCTGTACTGTTGCCACATATTAAGAAACAGAAATAGAAAATAGAAAGAGAAATAGAAAGTAGCAATAGATTAGAACACATTCTTGTTTGAAGAAAAGTAAATATAGGAATGATATAGTGGATAAATAAAAAGATAAATAGAATGTGATTTTACAATAAAAGCAAATTATTAGTAGAAAAGTTTGTACAGGCATTAAAAAGATTGTGACTGTCTTAAATGGAAGACACTTCAGAACATACACTACAGTATAGTGTTCAGGCTTTCGATGAAGAACATTCTCGTTGGATTATAAATTGGTCTGGAACTGGATTGGGGATGCAACCTAGTGAGCTGGAACAGAGAAAAGCCTGACTTAAAAGCTCAAGCAGACTCAGATTGAAACAAAATGATGATACCTAAGCAGGAGAGAATCCATTAATGCATTCAATCTATTCCAAATAAGTGGATGAGCAGATACACAGGAGAATGAGGATTCATGCTCCCTGTGACTGTACCAGTAATTAGTGCTTTGGTCATCATACCCACTATTTGATAAGTCATGTCTAGTAGGTCAAAATGTTTTATTCCTATCCAAATAGGGAGAATAAACTTTACAATGTAAATTTCCAGTATAGATACATAAGGCATCATTTTTATTCCAACCAAATGTGTTAAGCTATTTTTTACCTTTCAAATTTGTTGTGAATTTTTAATGAAACAGTCTTTGCTTAAATTTACCTAACATTTTTCAGTGCTGGCAATACCCATCATAATATAAAGACGATCATAGAATTTAAAAAAAGGAGAAATTATATTTTTGGTTTGTTTGCTTGAGCTCTAATAATTCTTAATTAGTGAAAAGAATCAGTGAGAATAGGTGGACTTTTTGAAATATATGTTCTTCAAAGATTAATTAGTTGTTGTGGCTACAGAGAGAAACCACATAAAAACACGTGCCAAAGCTCTGAGCAAACAGATGACACGGTGTTCAAACCCAACACCTAATATATATTTTTCTTCCTCCCTTCCTTCTTTCTTTCTTTCATTCCTTCTTCTTTCCCTTCTTCCTCTCTTTCTTCTTCTGTGCCTCCTCCTTCCCACTCTTCTCACACTTGCTTTCACAAACATCTGTTGGACAAAGTTGAATAACATACAGTTCTTTCAATGGAATGTTCACAGTCATTCAGGGATAACAGACACGTAAATAATATATACATACAAAGAAAAATGATTGCACAGAGGAGACAACGGTTATTATCTGAGTCTGAAGGAGGGCCAGGAGAGGCTGCAAAAGCCACGGATATGAGCTGAACATTGAATGACGTCACCAGGTGGACGTGGAATAGAACAGTTTCAGGTAGAAGGAATAATTCTTACAAAGTTTTTTCAGGGAACAGAATTAATTCTACCCTCCTTGTACTACATTACTCTAAATGTGCCTTTCAGGACTTTGTATGCTGGTCTTCCACAATTGCCGTGTAACCAGTGTGGTGGCAGTTGGGTTAAGCCTTGCTCATTCAAGATAGAATCTACTTTAAGGATGCATTTTCTTCTGATGGTAGGGTTCATTGGCTTTACGGACTGCTCTTCTCAGAAAACGAACCTTGAGAAGAAGTAAACAAAAAAGAGAGATTGATTATTGTCCACAGCTAAGTGAGAATCAATCTAAGGAATACCATAGACAAAGAAGAAACTTGGGGGAAAAGTATACAAAAGTCAGGAGAATTAATTTTCCAGGACTCAGCACCCCAGTAGTCATTCCCCCTTAGTTTCTGAGAAAATGTAAAAGAAGGAAGTAACTATTAATTACCAGAATTTCAAGAGACATTTTTGGACAGGGTTCACAACATATTGTGTGAATCTAAAATGGGCTCAAGTCAAGCCCAACTCAGAGAAAGAGATGTTAAAGATTTTGTGTGTGTGTGTGAGGAAGATTTATCTTGAGCTAACATCCATTGCCAATCCTCCTCTTTTTTTGCTTGAGGAAGATTCGTCCTGAGCTAACATCTGTGCCATTCTTCTTCTACCTGGTATGTGGGATGTCTACAGAACATGGCTGATGAGTGGAGTAGGTTTGCACCAGGGATCCAAACCGGTGAACCCCAGGGTGTGCTGAAGGAGAGTGCGCAGAATTTTAACCACTTAGCCACAGGGCCAGCCCCTTAAAGATTTTAATAAGCCAAAATTGCGTTCTCTCCTCCCAATTTTACCCTGCTGTCAATAAATGTCAAGGATGGGGGGTATTGGTGGTGAGGAGATTTTAGATAACTTTATGAGTAATGGTATAATAAGACAACTTACAACTAACACCTATAACAAGGCCTGGAACATAGTAGGTGCTAAGTAAACATTTATGAATGAATAGGTGTATGCTCATCCCCATAAGGGATAGAAGGAGAAGTTTCTAGTGTTGTCTTGTCTCTTTTGACATTGATTTAAGATCAGCTCCATGGGAGTGAATAGTGAAAGGAGTAAGCTAGCAAGCTTTCTGACTGCTTGAAAAAATAAGGCTTCTTGCACTCCTTTTTGGGATGATTCCCAACTAGGTGGTATTTAGAGGATAATTAAATTACAGGAGCTAGCTAATGAAGAACATAGGGAGGGGAATATATATATATTTATATATAAATTTATATTTAAATTATTATATATAAGTATAAATTTCTAAAAATATAATGTACATTTATTATATTATATATTTATATTTGTATAATTATAAATATGAATGTTATATATAAAATATATACATAAATATACAGCCATGCACCTCATAACAACGTTTTGGTCAACGATGGAATGCATGTAACTATGGATGGTCCCATGAGATTAATAGCTTATAGCCTAGGTGTGTAGTAGGCTATACCATCTAGGTTTGTGTAAGTTCACTCCATTCTGTTCGCACAACGATGAAATCACCTAACAATGCATTTCTCAGGATATATCCCCATTGTTAAGTGACACAAGACTGTATCTATATTCCCCTCCAGAGTTTTCCATTACAAAATATATGTTAATACATATATGCAATATATAACATACATATGTAATATATATTACAGGAGTTTTATATATAAATTTATATGCTTTATATATCAATTTATATATGTTTTATATATTAATTTATATATGTATATAAAGAAAGAGATTCTAAAACACTTGTTTTGAAGTATGTCAATTCCATAAAAGATAGTCTCCTTTTTCATTTATTACATGTACAAAAAGATTTTGACCATCTTAAATTGGTTCTAAAAATGATCTCAAACTATTTAACTTCCTCTTAAACTAATAATTATAGGGATTATTTTAAAGAATTGCCTTCATGGGCCAAAATTAAATGATGATAGATAGATAGACAGATAGATAGACAGACAGATTTTTTTCAGACCTAGTGATACAGGACTTTGTAAAAGGAATTCTGGCATTGATTATACAGATTGAAATGATATCATAATCTCAGACAAATTAAACAATCTTCTTAAAAGTTATCAAATACCTTAATGTAGATGATGGATGTCTTAGGATGCGAAAAAGCATTACCTTTCTCTTATTTTTCCTCAGCAATGGGAGGTTGAGCTTACTGTCTTTGGAGGAAATTTTCACAAAGGAAACAGAACCTTGATTCCTAGCAAATACACATTTTTGTTTTCATTAAATTATTATTCCATTTCCTCATTCAGCAAACAGTTTTTGAGCCTCTTCTATATATTAGTCACTGCCCTGGGCCCTATAAATAAAGCTAATTCTTTAATGAATTAATTTATTTTATTTTATTTTATTTTATTGTGGTGAGGAAGATTCACCCTGGGCTAACATCTGTGCCACTCTTCCTCTGTTTTGTATGTAGGATGCCTCCACAGCATGGCTGATGAGTGGAGCAGGTCCATGCCCAAGATCTGTACCCTTGAGCCCCGGGCCTCTGAAGCAGAGCGCATGG
Organism: Equus przewalskii; assembly: GCF_037783145.1. NCBI lineage: Eukaryota > Metazoa > Chordata > Mammalia > Perissodactyla > Equidae > Equus > Equus przewalskii. The sequence goes on along the minus strand of NC_091831.1, from coordinate 166,097,868 downwards.
AACTTTAACCACTTGGCTATGGGGTCAGCCCCCAGTTTTTTTTAATTTTTAAAAATAACGTAAAAAATCTTGGGGAATTTACTATTTATTCCATCACCCTTTCCCAGAGGGAAGCCAGGTAGTCAAGACTGCCTCAGACTAGAATGCAAGATCACTTTGGAGATGCCAAGAGGTCTTTGAAGAGAAAATAGCATGTGGAAAAGGTCATGGCTAACCATTGAGCCATTATATTTGGGTTGATTAACCTTGTTTTGATTTTAAAAATAATGGTAACAATAATACCAGCACAGTAGGTCGAATCCTAGTAATGATAAAATAAAATTTTCTTAAATGGTAACAACTTTTGAAGACGACAAACCAACACCATCAATTAAGATTGAGACTAACAGGTTATGAACCCCTGCTTAGAATGTAGCTTCAATTGCGAGAAAGGACAGATGCAAAATGAAGTGGGATGGGAGCCAAAATGCAAAACGGCAAGTGTAGACTATTGAGAAGTTTAACTACGGAACAGAGGAAGAGAAATAGAGCTCAAAGAAGTCAAAGGATCAAGAAAAAGTCTTTCTGTTTGTTTATTTTAATTTGAGAGTAAGAAAACCAGAGCATGCACGTAGGTCAAGAGAAAGGAAGGGGTAGAAAAGATGAAATTGAAGATCACACACAGAGAGAAGGGGCAATTGATGGAGCGAGGCCCCAGAGATGTTGAGAAGAAATGGAACCAAGAGCACAAGTGGAAAAAGCCTGGAAAGGAGAAATACCACTTCCTCAGACATAGAGGAGAAAGAACAGAAGATGGTTTTCTGTAGATTTGGAAGAATTAAACATTTATTTCCCTGCAGTTTCCTTTGCAGAGAAGTTGTCTCTACTTATAAGATGTTCTCTAAAATTAGCTTTAGAAAAAGATTGTGCATAATGGTTATATCATAGTATACCAGCACCTTAAAATAATATTTTTTCTATGGAAATGACTTTTTAAAATCTCTACTACTTTAGTATAAACAAAGATTAGACTTTTCCTTAATCACATAATTGTGATTCCCACAATATAGCAAGACTTCCCTTCTACCCAGGTCCTGCTTTCCAAGAAGGACATTGTCTCCCGTAGCTGTTCTTTCCTTAGGATATCTGTCTGTTTCTCATCTACATCAAGGTTTGCTCCTATAAGCTGTCCTTGATCTCTAAATATTATTTTTATATTTTCTATTAATGTAGCCCCTTTGATTGTTCTCTTAGATTAATTTTCAAGCCACATAATTGAGTAACAACATAATCTATTAACATCTCATACAATCCCTGGGTAGGTATTTTTATAATGGGAGTCGGCCATCTTCCAAAAAAATTGAAGTCTTAGAAAACTTAGTTTCAGTTTGGCTTTTCCTGATGAGCCTTCTCTGGAAAATTACTACAGTTCCTCTGCTCAATGGCCAGATATGAACTGGGTTTACATCATTGATGATTAGATGTTTGAGGAGGGGAAATAGAGCCCACTGTCTTGTCATTTGTTCTGTTCACCTATGTTTGACCTCACTGTGCGGCATGAAGAATAGTTTCCAGAACATTGTTATTGCTGGGATATTCACCATATGCTAAAAATAAATACAATATTGATATTTCCCTCACTAAGAAGCTAGAATATAGACTTCCGTTTCCCTGAAATTTTTCTAAGAATTCCCCTTACTCTGATAACCCACTTCAAATTTGGTAAATCCAAGGATACTGCTTAGAGGGTTGGAATAAATGTTTGGTTGGATTTGTGAAAAAAAATATATTGAGGCTAAAATCTGCGACAATGAATGTGACGTGCTGGTACCTTGGGTTATTTGCTCACTGGGGGCTTTCTTGGACTCCACTTCGAACAGATCTCTATCAAGGAACAAAACTTCACGAAAGGCTGAGCTGAATAAACCAGATTGATAGCTTTAGGCAACATCTTTTGATTTCCCCTTTGTTTTTTATACCTGAGAATGAGGAGATGTAAACAATCAACTATTTTAAATTCAAATATTTTGAGATCTCTCTCCCTCTCCCTCTCACGCACGCATACACACACACACAACACACAGAGAAGAAACAAACAAAAAACAGAAAACGAACAGAAAATGATCCAGAATTCTTGTTCTCTAACTAAAGTGTTAGTTGAAATATATGGATTTAGGAGGCTAAGTAGTCAGGGTAGAAATCCTGGCTTTCCCATTTATTGTTACGTGATAATTTTCTCTGGTCTCCAGTTTCTTCAGTTGTCTAAAGGGGGCTAATGATATTTTTAGTATTGTTTGCAAGAATTAAAAATAACTTATGTCAAGAGATACACACAGTGTCTGTACCTATTAGATATTCTTTCTTGAACAGAGGTCTTATCTAATCAAATAAAACATATCCATCCAACTAATAACAATATTTTCGCAGAGAAATAGGATAGATTCAGCAGAGCTAAGAGATTATTTTTCTTATGTTTTAACACAGATGAAGAATTATCAGATAAAATCTATGGTGTAATAAGTAACAGTGTCTGGACATAAAAAAAATGTGAAAACTCTTCACTTATTTGATTTCAAATTTCACTCGTGTTGTTTTAAATTCATACTAATCTACTGCTGTATTAATCCCTTTGGCTTTTGAACAGCTCTATAGAAAAGAATTTTACAGAAGATTTGCATTTCACCCTTTAGATCCTTTTGTTAATTTCAATTCCGTTCAGAAAATGTCTAAAGTCTTTAATGAAGTACTATCTTAATTTATTAGTGCACTGTAATTTGGTGAACTTCAACAGCTTAAAGTACATGGATGACATAATCAATTACAATTGTTTTAGAAATGTTTTTGTCTTAAGTTTTTTTACAAAAGCTCCCAAGTAATAATAGCACTTTTCATCAGCAAAATACCTTACGAAGGTGAACTAACAGGAGAGGAGTGTTCTCTGGCGGTTCAACAAGAAAGAGAATTCAGAGAACTGAGTTCTATTTCTGTCCCTTCTATTGACTTCAAAGATTTTAGATAAGTCACCTAACATAGGCTGTGCTCTTCACATATAATGCTTCCTGCTTTAAAAGAGGTCAAAACAGTACTTCTCAACTATTTCTGTTGTGCAAAATAATTAGATCACCTCCCCTATTCATGTCACCCTGCTTCTTACTTGTGCTTTCTCTTTTTTTTCCAGTTTGTATATTTCTCAGTATTTTACATATAGATTGGGGAGGTGGGTAGATGATGCCAGATATTACTCTGAAATAGATTCCAATTTTGAGACAGAAGAACATGAGTTGAAATTCTGATTCTCACTTTAATTAGCTGCATGGCCTTAGGCATGTCTCTTCGTTATTCTGAATTGTTTCCTTGCAACTAAAGTATCATTAGTGATATCTGCTTCTCAGGTTATTCTAAGGAGTAAATTAAATTATATTTGATATGCATTGTATCTCCTTGCCTAACTAGGCTTTCGATTGGCTACCCCATCTGGTATAGTCTTTACTAAAATCCATAAGAAGATTTCCAATCTTCCTTTTTTAAAAATCCAGAGTGTTTACAATGAACTACCAGCATTGAAATTTCTACCTACCTCTCCTCAAAAAAATAACACACTGATAGATAGACAGACAGATGCAAGCACATGCGTGTGCGTACACAGAAAGCTTTTGTTTGTATTGAAGATCTTGTTTCTTGATCATTTCTTTCTCCCACTAGTTCCTTTTTAGCCACACTGCCATCCTCGCATTCTTTAGTCTTACAGAATTACTTTTGCCTTAGGGCTTTTGAACTTGTTCTTCCTTTCCTGGAAACTTCTTCCCCCAGATATCATGATGGTTTACCCCCTCACTTCCTTCAGGTTTTTGCCTAAATGTTACTATCTGAGTGAGTCCTTTTGTGACCGTGCTGTTTAAATTTCCCATCTGCTCCTCACTCCACCCTCCCAGAACTACCTATTTCTCTTGTTTGCGTATCTTCTCTTCTCTCTTCTTTAATTGTCCCTTATTGTGTATCATATCAAATTACTCCAAAACATATTGACTTAAAACAACAGACTTTTATTTTGTCACATTTTCTGTCGGTCAAGAGGGCTGGCGTAGCTGCCTGTGGTTCAAAGTCTCGTGAGATTTCAGTCAAGCTCAGGGCTGTCTGTGGTTGTGGCTTTGTCTGAAGGTTTGCTCAATGTGGAACACATTTTCAAGTTTACTCACGCAGTTATTAGCAGGATTCAGTTCCTTGTGGAGTGTTGGATCAAAGGCCTCAGTTTTTTGCTGGCTGTTGGCCAGAGTCCTCCCTCAGTTCCTTGCCACATACACCTTTCCATAAAGCAGCTTACGACACGGCAGCTGGCTTTCCTCAGAGAGAGCAAGCAAGAGTGAAAGAGTAATTCCAAGATGGAAGCTTCAGTATGTTTGTAACCTATCTCTGAAGTGACACATTTGCCATACTCTAGTAAAAGTAAGTCACTAGGTCCAGCCCACATTCAAGCGAAAGGTTTTACACAAGCAGGTGAATGCCAAGAAGTGGGTGGGGATCATTGGGGGTCATCTTAGAGGCTGCTTACCACACCACCCTAGTAGGGAATTTTGTCTGTTTTGTCCACTGTTATATCCCAAGATTTTATAACGACGCCTTGTGAATAGTATGTTTTCCATATGTATTAGTTGAATGAGTGTTTCTAATCCAGAATCTGCACAGACCTGGTGTTAAATAAATGATTACTATGATTATAAGTTCCTTTTTTTTTTTGCTGGGAAAGATTTGCTCTAAGCTAACATCTGTTGCCAATCTTCCTCTCTTGTTTTTTGCCCTCGCCAAAGCCCCATTACATAGTTGTATATTACAGTTGTAAGTCCTTCTAGTTCTATGTGAGGCACTGCCACAGCATGGCTGCTGACAGACAAGTGGTGTGGTTCCATGCCCAGGAACTGACTCCAGGCTGCCGAAGCCAAGTGTGCTGAACTTGAACCCCTAGTACATCAGGACTGGCTCATAAGTTCTTAAATATGCTTTTTTAAATAGTCATTCCTATTATTCCTTAGATTATTATATTAGATTTGAATTCTCATGATGTCACTGAATTAACAATGAGAAAGAGGACCCTAGAGTGCTTCCTCTAAAATTTTCATGTTTTGGGGATAATAATCTCCTCTGGCTAGCAAACCTGCAAATAATAGGAAGACCAGAATGACTATATGAAATACTTTGAGGCCAGCAAGAAAGTAAAGGATGATAGTACCCATCAAATTACACTGTACAGCAGTTGTTGGAAAAATGAGGTTCATGGAAAAAAATGTTTGAAAATTACTGATTCTCTCCTACTATACGATTCTTGTTTCTATCATTATCGTTTCTGGAGAAGTCTGAATTGCTGTTAAGGAACAAACATCTATTCCAAAAGGCTCTTTTACTTCATGAAAGGAAGGTGTAGCCCTCATATAGACATTGTTTACTGGAGATTTTATGCCTTTTAATACTATTGAACTGAGACCTGGGAAAATCATAGGAGTTAGAAACTAGCAGAAGAAGAACATCCATTGCAGAAAAAACATCTTGTTCCCATTTGAAGCTAGGTGAGATTCAACTGAAGAAAAGTACACAGTTTGATGAGCTCAACAACATCTGTTTCTCTTGTTTTTAACTGTTCTTGTGAGTAAATGAATAAGTGACAGGTGCCGAAGAAGAAGAAGAATGCCAATAAAGCTCTTACTAGGGAAGGGATGTTGTCCTACACAATGACAGAAAGCCTGGGTGTTCATAAGCCTGGCTTAGGAGAAGACAGAGAAGCCCACAGATCCCCAGCACCCATCCTGGGAGAGGTATCCTGTGAGTGGTCCAAGATAGTAGGCCCAGAGCAGGAGCTGGGAAATCAGACCTAAAGCGATCCCTGTGTGATGTTTTGATGGACTAGGAGAACAATCACTTTCACACCTTCCCTTTGGCTCGCCTTTGCTCTCTGTAGCTATTACTTCAGGTTAATAATCTGGTAGCTTCTTTTTTATGTTATTGCAGAAAACAAAGCAGTCACATTGTCAGGAACTTACACATCCACCTTTCAGTTATTCTGGAACTGAGATTACTTAAAGACTTTATTATCCATAGGGCAGATGAAGGTCTTTTTTTGCCCCTAGTGGCCATTGGCCCCAAGATATGGACACCAAAGCTTATGCCCAAAGCAGAAGGGTGCAACAACTGGGTGTTCACCACTGTACACTTACTTTTCTTGGATCACTGAGTGAGCTCAATCAACTACACGAACACCTCCACTCCAGGACTAACTTGGCCTGTGCGAAAGCTCTACCTTGAAAAAGCTAAAGACTCTCACCCTCTGTAACCCAGATGGAGAGAGTTGGTCAGGGTGAGGCCCTCTTCACTTCCTCTGAGAACCCTATACTACAAGGGAGGCAGGGAGTGCTTTTCTTTGGAAAAACTTCCTTTGGAGAAACAAAAGCCTTGAGGGGATTAAGTGACATTTCTTAAAATGATACAGCTTATTAAGGCCAGAATTGTAATTTTAAACAAGCAATCAGGAAGTGCTGGGGAAAAAACTACTTAAATGATCATATCAAGAATAAAAATAAACTACTCTTTAGGAGCCATGAGATTATAAAGATGACATATTTTCTTTGATATATAGAAGTTAAACTGATGAGTGTCTGAAGAGAATACACCTAGTTTCTCAGCAAACAATTGAAATATTAGATCATTTTAATTATATTAAGATTACTCCTGTGTAAGCTGCAATAGCATTTGTGCAGCAGCAATGGCATTCAAGAAAGTTTAAGTGCACAGGAGTTGAAGGCTTTAATTAGAATTGAAAAATAGGAACACTGATGTACAATTCCTTTTAGAATAGATCCTAGCTTCATTTAATTTAGAATTAGAAGATTTGCAAAAGAATGAGACAAATATGGTTAGGCTAGAGGTAGCAAAAAAGTGTAAAAACAGTCAGCAGAAATATGCTAAATAAAAGCTGTTATTTACATTAGCACTTAGAGTAAACAAGAAAAAAGATTGTTTTACTAATAAAGACAAAGGTAACAATGCAGTTGCAACAATTCAGGTTTTTAAAACTATATTTCAATCATTTAGGAGGCATTAATGAAAACTGCTGTTAAACCAAATATAAACAACTGTGAAAGCAAAGAAGTAGTGTTGTCTAGCGGATAGAGTGTTGAACTAGAAATGCCTGGCCTTGAAAATTTTGTTCAGCTGCATCTCTGACTCTTAAAGAGACTTTGGAAAAGAGACTTAATTTCTCAGTGCTACTGTTTTCTCCTCTGCAAAACGGAACCCATGAAATCTTAACAATATTTAACTTCTAGATACACTGTGTGAGGTATTGGTTCCGTTTCAGATATGCAGAAACTTGCAAAAAATTACCTAAATACTTTCTACCCATTTGTTTAGTCCTGCTGCTCTTTCTTCAAAAAAGTAAGACCAGGGAATCTCCATCATGTTAAGCAAATCAAAGTTGAGTTGCTCCCGTGGAATTGAGGCACGTGCAGAACACTACCCTCCCTCCCACTTACCTACCCTCATCTGTTCCAGCCTGGCTGGTCCTAAAGGGAGTCCAACAGCCCCACAGCTCTGTTGATCCCAGCTTAAAAACATTCCTTTCCATGATGCTAACAGCTGGATACTTGGTATGATTCAAATAAATAACTGTTTTTTCTCCACTTCTCATTCAGCTTTTTCATGTGTACTGTTTTAGTGGAATGATAATTTCAAAGCATATTAAACTATAGAATGCATGGTAGAAATTCAAAATTCAGTATCTCCACTTTTTTCTTCTCAACCTAAATGTAAGTACAAAACAAAATTATTGAATCCTGAGTTCAATATATTTCAATTTGTTGGGTGACACCAAACAATAAATATCTCTAGTCATGCATTCTTATTTTTAAAGAATTCAATTCAAAAGAAGGCTGAGTGACAGAAAGCTCTCCATGCTAATGATTAAAAGACCTGGGTTCCTGGATTCTAGCTCTGGTTCCTTCTTTATTGCCTACGTATTTTTGAAAACTTCATATAATCTATTTCTTCATATCCAAGAGATAAACTGAATAGAGATAGTGTTTACAATGGTTACTAGAGTCAGGGCCCACGACCTCTTTGGTTATTTCAGTATAGGCACCGCATTTTCATCAAATCCTTTATTGATGAAAGAAAGAAAAGGAGACAGAAAAAATACATTATTCTCTGACAATAGGTTTTTAACATGGATATTCCCCATGCATCTCTGAAGTAAGACTGATTCTTGCATTCATGACTGTTGCCTGAAAGAAACAAAATAGTCATCCTTGAAGACAGTAGTATATTATTCATATAGACTCATAACGCAGATCCATCTGAAGGGACAACATTTTAAGTTATTTCATTCTCTATTCAAAATTTTAATATGTCATTTTTTGCCAGTTCCTCCATGCCATCTTCTGCCTCTCTGCTGGCTCACTTCCGGTCAAGTCACCCCCCTCTTCTTCCTCCCGCCCTCACTTTCTTCAGTTTTACCTTTGGAACTTTCCAGCTCATGTATCAAAGCTCTAATTGGTTTCTGGATTTTCTGCAAACCTACAGTTGACTTTTTCTTAACTTTGCCCACATAGCTATAGAGTAAATTGTAGCCATGTAATTATACTAAAATTTGGATAACGTTTAAGTCAGTTAAAAGAATTAATGCATAGCCCATTAGATAAGAAGCTATTAGATGAGTAGTAGCAAAGTGGGTGTTGGCATTCTTACACTTCTCTACTGAAATCCCAGAAAATTAAAAGCATCAAAAGAGAGAGCAGTTTGACTGTCAATACTACATTATTACTCATGTCCTGACCAACTCTTCTTTGTGTAACATTCACTCTTATAATTAGGACTAAAGAGAAGACACTGCATTAGCACTCTCTTTATCAGAGCTTATTAAGAGTATTTTGAACTAAATGTCTTAAAATTGTTTGAATGTAAAAATAAGAGTTATTTTGATTATATAGATGACATCTTTGTCATTTGAAAAGTACCAAAACAAAAATTCCTAAACTTTAAACTTAAATATGCTCTTTTATTCAACTGCAATGAAAATGCAACACGCTGTTATATTATTTTTTAATATGCACAAAATCTTCACCATGTTTTCTACAAAAATACTTCAAAGTCTAATATTTTGGCTATTTTACTTGTATATAACTCAGTTGAGGATAAAAACTCTCAGGTTCGGTGGCCTGGTGGTTAAGTTAATTGTGCTCTGCTTGAGTAGCCCGGGTTTGGTTCCTGGGTATGGACCTACACCACTCATCTGTCAGTGGCCATGCTGTGATGGTGGTTCACATACAAAAAGAGGATTGGTAGCAGATGTTAGCTCAGGGTGACTCTTCCTCAGCAAAAAAATGAAGAAAAAACAAGTTCTTGGGTTCGAGTTAGGGAAGTACATTTAAGAGTATGTATAGTGATTTTATTTATATGTTGGAATAATTTATTATTTTTAACAATGATATGCTTAGGTTAACACTGACTGTAAATAGCACTGCATAAGTCTTCAGCCAATTTCTTAAACCTCTATCTTGTTCTTTAGTTCCTGATTTCAATTATTTTAAAGTCCTATAGTCACTAAGAGGAAACTCTATGACTGATGTCAAATACTTTAAGAAATATAACAGAATGCACCTAAACTTGAAAAACAAATATTATCATTTGAGCCTACGGGTTTCCATTATTATCTTATACCGTGTCATTAGCAACATAAATACCATCATTAAAATGTGGAGAAAGTTTATCAGAATTCATTGTAAGCAGTCACCAAAGATGGTGTTGCTCAATTTGACCCCAAATCTTACCAAGAACAAACCTTGAAAATATTACTGGATTCTTTTCTCTCCATTTTCTTTAAACAAAGTTCCCCTGACCCAGAGTTGTTTTTGCGTCGTCTTCTGCCCTGATATCAGATTTTCACATGATCCTTCTTCAACCTTCACATATACTAGGCCATTATAACAGATTCATTCAATCATGGCCTTCTAACTCGAACACTTCTAAATGAATGGGAAAGACATTAGCCACCTACCTTCCATATTACAGAGGAACAACATCTGGTAACTGGCGTTCCCTTTTCTAATCATGTAGTTTCAGTCAACCTGCATAAAAAATACAAAGCATCTGCATTCCGCTAGTCACCTTGGAATAGAATTTTTAGAGGACAGCAGCAGTCTTACACTTGCACTGTTCAATGCAGCACCTAGCACTTCCCGGATGCTTAATAAATATTGAACAACCCAGCAATCAAGCCCTCCAGGCAATGGCTGCAGTTGCTAGTTGACACATATGCAGACTGTACACAGTAGGAATTGCCAATCAAACAGCCAGATCTGAACACACAGAAAATAGCAGAGACAATAACGGCAGCATCACCTTCAAATCTAAAGGACAATCTATATGTATATATTGTGCTACGTATGAATTTAAAAGTATTCATGGTTTCCTTTGCATTCCACTGTGCATTTACATAACTCGCCACATGAGAAATTAGCCAATGTGCACTCTTCTCTTCAGTGAATATGCTTAACAACAGTCTCAAATTATTTTTTTTTAAAGATTTTATTTTTTCCTTTTTCTCCCCAAAGCCCCCCAGTACATAGTTGTATATTCTTCCTTGTGGGTCCTTCTAGCTGTAGCATGTGGGACGCTGCCTCAGCGTGGTTTGATGAGCAGTGCCATGTCCGCGCCCAGGATTCGAATCAACGAAACACTGGGCCGCCTGCAGCGGAGCGCACAGACTTAACCACTCGGCCACGGGGCCAGCCCCTCAAATTATTTTTTAAATAAATAATGACTTTGCCTGAACTAAATCCAAAATTGTCCTGGGTACAGGTTATTTAACCCTTTTATGCCATCAAATGTGGAATTCCTCCAATTCTACATACTTAGAATTACTCACCCGTGAACTCCGTGGGCCTGAGAGTCCACTGCATGAACTATGTCTCTTCATGAACATGTGTACTTAGGAATTACAAATACAAACTTTACCTTTAGCACAAAGTGGTTACTTTGAAACTTAAACCTCTGTAATTAAAAACTCTCGTTTGGATTTCAGACAATTAAGATACCATTTCATAAACTGTGTTACTGCCCCTTTTACAACATCATCTACCTAGTGGCCTCAAAGAGTTAATGAATTTCAATATCCCTAATCTTTGTGCAAAAGTTTAGCTTTTCCTAAGGGATCTGACTCAGTTTTTAGAAGTAAAAATTGAGCTCCATGTAAAAAGCAAGACAACAGGATATGATGGCACTGAGGGGTTGGGAAAAACCTTAGCGTGCCTATCGTTTCTCTTCTCACCTACATCTTCCTGTGATCCCTGTTCTGTAGCAACTCTTTAGTGAATACTGCTTGAGCTGCTTAAAATTATACATTCAATGTCAGCTTTTGCTCTAAGGAATATTTAATGTGAGGCATCATTCACTTTTGCATAGAAATTAGAAATTAGCTCTGCAGTGTGAAAACTGGCTTCAGGTGAATTCTACTTTAAAAAAATGCAAGTGAGAACAGGAAGAACCTGAAAGCAAGCACAACAGTCAGAAGAGAATCACCACCAGCAGCTGGAGGGTCTGGTATATTCAGAAAATTGTTGTATATCTAGATGAGTGGAGTCTGTTTACTGTAGAAAAAAAATTACATTCAAATTAGGAAAAATAAGAGCCCTGGCATATCTAAGGCGTGCACAGCATTTTTCTTTTTACTACCTCATAGTCTCAGGAAAATGTTGAACTTGATTCACCCTTTGACATTTAAGGAGGCACTGAAAATACACTCAGCATAGTGAAGAGCTTGTCTTGTATTTGCTCTTTAAAATACATCTTGATACACTCTTATTCCTCCTGACCAGCGGGTAATCTTGAGTCACCTGACCCAAACACTATCCTTGGCTGACTTGGATCATTTATTCAATATTTACTGAGTGCTTATGATGTGCCTGGCATGGTAACAGTTTCAAAGTGTAAATGAGGAAGACATGCCCCCTCCGCTCTTAGGAAACACACTCCAGAGGAGGAGAGAGACATATATAAATCCTTACAATGCAACGTGGTAAAGGCTAAAATAGAGACGTGAATAAAGTCATCTTGGAAGCAAAGAGTAGGGAGCAGCTAGTCAGGGGTGGTAAATGAGAATAAAGAGTGAGTAGGTTTTGAATAGAATTGAAAGAATGAGCAAAGAGGGGTGTACCTTCCAGCGAGAACGAGCAGTTACCTACATCCCCCAATACTTTCTCCACCAGTTCCTTCAGAATATCGCCTTGTAGTGCAACACAAGTGGATGGGGGTGGAGGGCAGAGTTATCCTCCACTCTAAAAGGTAAAAATACTTAGGATATCTCTGAAGGGTTTGATGTTGATCTTTTTGCCACTCAATAGGAGGTCATTTCCACCAATTTCCCTAATGTCAGCAAAAATGGTAGAGGTCACTTTTAAGCTTGGCACTAGGGATACAAACATGAGCAGAGTTTGGCCTGGAATTCCAATGCTATCTGTTAAGTGCAATTATAAAGAGATGCATTCGGTGCAATGGGAACATGAAAGGAAACAATTAGGGAGGCATCAGAGAAGGAAGGTGGCTTCCTTCCAAGACATGATGTCTGACTTGAGTCTCAAAGGAGGAGTAAGACATAGACAAAAAAAGATGGAAGAGGAAACCAGGCAGAGGAAATGGATGAAGTAATACATGGAAGCATCAAATAGCACTGTGTGTACCAGGCTCTTCAAAAAGTTAAGTATTACGGAACATAAGGAAGAAGACAGGAGACACAGGTGAACCTGGGCTGGCAAAGAGACATCAGATGCTTGGGAGATATTACAAGCCTTTGAAAAGAGTCTTCATGTTAAATTATAGTCAGTGGACAGACATTTTTTAAATAAAATTGATATCTTGAAAGTTTACTCACTTGCCAAGGTTTCAGAAGAAGTAAGATGCAGAACCAGAGGTCAGATTCAGATCTGTCATCTCCAGAGTTCACCCTCTTGACCACTACTCCATAAGTGGCTGTCCCAGGGTTGGGAGGCTATTTTCAGATCATCCATCAACTTAACTTTCCTTTTCACTTCTCTTGTTATCCATCTATGATAGTATAGGAGGAGCAGGGTTGGGGAGGGAAAAAAAATCGTGCTATACCAGGAATGTGTTTGGGATTTACAAAGATGGCAGATGTGAAATTGTTGGGAAGAAGCATGCCACACAAGTACTAATGTGATATCAGAAGCCAGTGATTTTATTTTCCTGCTAAAGCAACAGAGTATTATGAAATTAAAGTCATAATTGGGCCCAGAATGCTAATAGGTGCAGCTGTATAACCCAATCAGTAAACAAAGAAGATGACAGAGAGAAAGGAAATAGAATATAAGAAGGCACGGCAACTGAATATGCAGCCCAGATAATTTGAAGAGGAGGAGTGATGGATGTAACTTTATCATAAAACATATAAAATAATGCTTCTCAGATAGAGAAATTATTTTTCTTCTCTGACAATGATATAATTAGAAATATTGGATTTAAGTCTTTGGAGAACACTAGTTTACATAGTAGAAAATGCTTTAACAGAAAGGTCAACTGCAGAATACAAGAATTTCGATATATGTGGAAGGAAAGATACATTTCAGATTTTCAATTTGTACTTTTTCAGACTAATTGGATCTATTCTACACCTACTGGAATCCTTCAACATTTAGCAGGGGCTGATGCACACAGATGATTTAACGGGGGCCCTTTCTGCCCTAAGTTTTCAATGATGCTCTGACATCATATCAAGTTTTGCTAGAATACTCTCCAGGAAAATGGTTTGCTGCACTCTCTGAAAGAGCAACATCGTGTCAATAATGGCTGACAATTGAAGGAAACTATGATTACTCTCAAACACAAAGACAACTTGCCCTGCCCTTTTCCGCCTTCTCTGAGTGAAATATGGAAGGGGGGGGAAAAGGTGTTGAAGTTAAAACATGAATTCAAGAATCTGCAGGAGCTACACATGCTCTCTGATCTTGTGTTAGTCAACATCTCTTCTGTCCAGTAATTGGTCAGATTCAAAATCGGAAAGGGGTAAAATAAATGTCTTGAAGGATATAGATGGAGTTTTAAAGCTTCCAGTTTGAATACAAAACATGTATTATTAAGCTAGGGTTTGTCAAAGAGGGACATCCTTCTGAAATCAATTTGTTATGAATTCATTTGAAAATGTAGTGACAAATACTCAGCTGAAGACCAGCATTCCAATCTGTGCATACATATTCATCAATTTCTTTAGGAAAATATTGCAGGTGGCACTAAGAGAAATTTGTATTTTGGCACTGATCTTGTTCATTTCTTAGATGCAACATGTTATAGACAGAGCCTAGGTCAGTTGGACTATAAGTCCTTCTCAAAAATAGTTATCCAGTGCCTGCTTTTTTTGAAGACATTGTTAGGGACAGTGGAGAATATGATGATGTACAAGACATCATCTTTGTCCTCAAGGAACTTATAAAAATTGGAGAGAAATAGTTGAATACATCAAAAGACTTTAATGTAAAGTATTACAAGTTTTTGATACAGAAAATAGGAATCGGCGGAGTGATAAAGACAATTATTCTTTACAATCTAATTCATAGTCTACATAAAATGACGGTGATTTGGTCCTGCACCTGTAAATCTCAACCAGGCCTCAGTATTGCTGGCACATGTTTGCTTTCCACAATTTTTTTTTTTTTTTGAGGAAGATTAGCCCTGAGCTAACATCAGCTGCCAATTCTCCTCTTTCTGCTGAGGAAAGTTGGCCCTCAGCTAACATCCGTGCCCATCTTCCTCTACTCTATATGTGGGACGCCTACCACAGCATGGCTTGATGGGATCCGAACCCAAAATCCCCAGGCTGCCGAAGCAGAATGTGCGAACTTAACCGCTGCGCCCCCGGGCTGGCCCCCACTTTCCACAGTTTTAAACAGCCATTTTGCAGCCTTTACTTCTCAGACCATCTACATTCCTCCCCAACTCAGCCCCACACTTTATAAACATTAATAGAAATTCTCATAATTCAGACCACCTCACTCGCCTGCTTATAACTATATGATAGCTTCTCATTACTTTAAAATAGAATCCAAAGCTTTACCATAGCCCACAAAACTGCAGATGGTCTGTCACCTGCCTACGTCTCTTTCCTTTTTATACTTCTTTCCCCTCAGCACTCCAACCTCACTGACCTATTTCACTTCCTTGAATGGGCCCTCTTCATCGCTGCCTTGTGCCTTTGCACCTGCAGTTCCCTCTGCCAAGAGCATCCTTCCCCTTGATTTTCTCCTCATCAGCCTTTTGTCATCATTCACTTCTCAGCTCAGATGTCACCTCTTAAGAAAGCCCTTCTCTTACCATCTTATCTAAGAAGCTCCCACCATTCCCCTCCCCCTAAACCAAGCATTTTCTACCACATAAAGCTTGTCTTATTTTTATTTTTTGACTGGGAAAGATTCGCCATGAGCTAACGTCTATTGCCAATCTTCCTCTCTTTTTTTCACCCCAAAGCCCCAGTACATAGTTATATATTCTAGCTGTAAGTCCTTCCAGTTCTTCTATGTGAGCTGCCACCTCAGCATGGCTACTGACAGTTGAGTTGGTGTGGTTCCATGCTCGGAACCAAACCTGGGCCTCTGAAATGGAGCATGCTGAACTTTAACCACTAGGCAATCAGGCCTGGATCAAGCTTATCATTTTTTAAAATCCATCCAGAACTACGGTTTTATTGGGACAATCTTGATATACTCACTTCATGTTAAAACATAGGAGTAAATACAGTAACAGTTATCTCAGCACACAAGTCCATTATTTCAAGACTTACAAATCTATGTTTTTCTTTAGTCTCCAATATCTTATCAAAGTCTATTCTCAAAAACAATGCATCAATCACTTATACCTTACTGCTTTTTAAATAAAAATTGCATATATTTAGCTGTACAACACGTTATGATATACATATATGTAATTAAATGATTACTACAGTCAAACTAATTAACATATCCATCTCCTCACGTAGTTACCATTTTTTTTGTGTGTGTGATGAGAGCACTTGAGATCTCTTTCAGTGAATTTCCAGTTTACAATACAGTATTATTAACTGTACTCACCATGCTGTACCTTAGATCTCTAGAACCTATTCCTCCTACATAATTCCAATTTTGTACCCTCTGACTAACATCTCCCCATTTCCCCCACCCTTCCCACCTCTTTTAACCATTATTCTACTCTCTGCTTCTATGAATTTGACTTTTTTAGGTTCTACATATAAGTGAGATCATTCAATATTTTTCTTTCTGTGTCTGGCTTATATTTTTTCTCCTTAGCACCATGGCTGCCTGCAAGTGTCTTGTTTAGTTACTTACTTTTGTTTTACCTTCCTCGTCCTATCAGAACAGAAGTTCTGGTGGCAAAGGAACCTGCCTGACACTCTTGCCCTATGCCTGGCTTATAGAGCTGAAGAAACATCTGCTGATTGAATGAATCAATGCATAACTAAAAGAATGGCAAAGCTTGAAAGCAAATGTGCAAAAGAGAGAAAAAGAAATCATGCCCTTTGTAGGTTAAGCCTTCCACAGGAGTTAGAGAAGCATAAGCTTCCAATTTGGGTATTCAGATGTGTAGAAAATATTTCATCTTTGTTGTCAGTTGTGTGGGTGGTTATTCTAAAGCATTAGATAAATCTGGCTTATCTGTGCTTTGAGTTGATAGAGAATCAAAAGGATTAAAAGATATTTGTAAAATGATACTGGTTTTAATTTGCATAATTTCCACCCACTAATTTTACACCCATGTGTTTCTGGTAACGTTCCCTCTGTCCAGATGAGTTGGACAAATCATCCACCAGTAATAAATTTGTGAATGTGATGCAGCACAATTACATACTCATCAATATGCTGAAGGCTGCAAACACCATTGAATAACTAATGTTCTGTCCACTATCCAGAAACCAAGGGTGTGACATTCTTCTCTAAGCCCCTAAAATATAAGTAGATTCTAATTTTACCCTAGCTATGCTACCAAAAAGCTGAAAGAGAATATTAACTGTTACAGTATATAGTAGGACTTAATGCTTTTCTTAATGAGAGTGAAAGTTATATTCAGTGAAATATATGTTCCTTTTAATGTTTCTTAATTTAATATTTAATATTTCATTAATGCAGACTTAGGGAGAGAAAAGAAGAAATCTAAAAGGTCCAAATCAGAGCAAGTCATCAAAATTATTAAAATACTTCTCTGCACATTTTTTTTTGCATACATTTAACATGAATCTCAGCAATAGCTTCAAAAAGTGAGTACCTCTTAAAAGACTTTTAGTTACTTTTAGAACCACTCTCTGGGTTCTTGTAGCCACTTTAAGGTGGCTTGAGGAGAAACTCCTACCATTCCTGAAAAGAAGCTTTTTAAGTAAAAATCATTTTTTATTTTCTTAATTTTATTCTTCCACCTATTTCCTTTAATGTGCTTACTGATATAATGCAGGATAATGCTGCTCGTAAGTTCTGAACATGTAGTTATGGACTGATAATTTCATAGGTTAGAACATTCGGTCAGAACACTCATTAGATTACCATGTCCTCTATCCCATTCTATAATTTTTCGTATATCCATATGTCTATCGAAACACAAAAGGCAGTGGTTGTTCTCTGCTGAGAGATGAAATGGAAATCTCCATTACAATGAATTGTCTCCTGTATGAATACTCTACATTTTCAGCTGTCTTCACTGTATTAAGTGATGTCATCTTGTGGATTTTTAGCCTTGTCTAAACTGCTCTTGCAATGACACTAATAATGAAAGGATACATCGTGAGGAGCAGTTATTAATATATAGCACTAATTACATAAAACATTGCTTTGTCTAGTAGTACTATATTACATGAAAAACTGCCCTATCATGTTCATTTACTGTCAACATAGTCTACACTTGGAGAAATATATTTTGAAAGGGAAGTTGGTTAACTCTTTTTAAAGTCTTGTGAAAAGTGGTTTTGAAATTACTATATATCACTAACCAAGCCATTACATAAATTTGCTTTCGTGAATGAGGATCGATCTGAGAAGCAAAAGTTTAATAATACAAAATGAATATGAATTATTCAAAAAGGAGCAGGCATTTAATATTTTCCTTTAATGAAAATGTTGATAATAAAAGTGGAAATGTCTTACCAATTTGGAGCTTTTTGCAATTTTGTACTTCCCACTCATGTAACTATAACAAAATGCTCTGTAATATGGAAAGAGCATGGAAATCTCCATATTGAAATATACTGAATCAATACATGCCTTTGTCAGCTAGAATTTTTCTTGCTAATTGCCTGTGCAAACTTTTTGCTGTCAAGAGAGAGATTAGAAAGGGAGAAAATTGAACCAAAGTTTATTAATCAATAACTAACAGCAGAATATGAAATGTTTAAAGTTGTGTTAGGGACTCCAATGAAATGGGTAAAATGGCCATGGCCCTTAAAAAACTAGTCTTTTAGTAAGCCTAGCGCACGCTAGAAGGCCACATAAGGACTGTGTAAGAAGGCACTCCAATTTTTGGTACCAGAATTCATTTTACGCTGTCTCCCATTTCTCTGTCCCACTATTTCTCTCTGTTGGCCTTCCTGGTTTCTCCACCCTCCAGTGCTTTTAAGATTACCCGTTAGATCTCAGTCCTTGCCCGCTCCCATAGTTTGGCAAAGTGATTCCACTTAGTTATCCTAGCAGACCTGTGCGCCTGAAAGGCATGATTTCCAGTGTCTACCTGGTGGCTTCATGAACTCCAATCATAGGCAAGAGGAAAGGTCGTACCCCTCATTAGCCTTTTATTTCCTCCACATGGGCCCTCCCCACCTCAAGCTAGTTCAGTGGTTCCTCAGCTTGGTCCTAGCTGGCTCTTCCTGGGATGACAGAAAGGAACCAACAAAGGCATGTAGCCCTCAGGGTGTCAGAGCCCTCTGTAGGGAGTTGTGATTATAGCAGAGGGCTGTCTCGGGGGCATTGCCAGAATATGTGGTGGGCACTTGACTAGGGCCTGAGGAATTTTCAGTGACTCAAACACATACTTTGTGATAGAGAAGAAATCTGTCATAGCTGTCTGTAAGTGTCATATGAAGCAAATGGGCAAAAGTTCCGCAGAAAAAAAAAGGAGTAACCAACAGGACTTCCATTTCCATAAAAATGCTACGTACGATATGTTTTAAATTAAATGCTCTATTTTTGAGTCTACAGCAAAAGATCAACACCTATCTCAGGCTGTACCTGAGTAGAAAGAAAAATCAAACAAACATTACTTAAGGAACTAGGAGCCTAGACAACTTTGCATTTCTAGTTCTTAGTACTGACCTGGCATATATAGGGTAACTACTAAGTTCATAAATGCTACACGAAAAATAAATGAATGAAAACGAGGGCCCAATCTGAGAAGAAAACTATAATTTCAACAAATAGGATGCTTGAAGAAAATGTTTTTCAAATAAAAACTGAAGAGATTGAATAAAAGATAATTTAGGTCATAAGAAAATAAGGCAAGAAGAAAATAATATGATCTGTGTACGTAGAAATAAAGGGAAGCATAGTTTTAAAACCAGACGCAAATATAGAATTGGCTATGAAAATGAATGTGGCATAATGCTCTTTTTAATCCTGTGAGCAGATTAACAATGACTGTAATCTATTCTCTGCACTCTGAAAGACTGAGAACCAAGGAGGTAAATTCAATAAGGGCAAAATATGTGTGCCACTAAAAAAAAGAAAAAGAAAAATCAACCAGTAAGATAGATCTTGATTGGCCTAAGAATGTGTCTCTCAAAAATATACTACAAAATATAAGCCCTTCAAAATAAATAACAATTATATTGCAAACCAACCCAAAGGCTACAGCTTGCAGTAAAAATGTTAAAATTCAAAGAGTACCTCAAAGTAACTAAAGAAAATTGTAACTTTATCAGTCTGATAAGTTCTCCGTCAGGATTTATTCATTTGCTATTTATTGTATTAGCTCATTTGCTATTCATTTCTATTTGTACTTTTATCATCATAACTTAGCATTAATTACCACAGCATTAAAATAAAATGCCATTGTAATTCTATATTCAGGGCATAAATGTCTCAAAGTGACACCCACACTTAGCAATTTATCTACCAAACAGAAGTCCATTTACACTTTAAGGACCTTTTCTATAAATTAGTTTATTAATTATTTTTTAGAATTATCTAATTAATATAGATACTAAAGTATTTTCACGCTTTAAAAAAATTAGTTAGAAATTTGCACTCTATCATCTAACAAGAATCAGAATTTCATCATTAATTGAATCTTGATAAGTGGAGAGAGAAAATAGTTTGCTTTTGGGGAGGAGCATTATCTTTTTCTCACTGGAATACATTTAGTTAATTCTATTCTCTATCTAACCAAGTACAAATTATCTTCTCCAGCAATTTTTCAATATGACTTAGATGTGTTCTTAAAATTAAGTCCCCTCTAATTTATCCCCATGTTATGATCACCTATTAAAAGCATAAAATTCAATACATTCACTGTTGCTACAACTCTACTCAGTATTTTGGCTTCTACTTTCTTTGCAAACATGGCTAGTCAGCATACTGTTTATCTTTTGTCTGACGCTAATCTTAATTCAATAATACAGCCCTACTATCAGATATTGGAGTCTGTATCACCATAGGACTTGCTTGTTCAAGATCCCATTGTGTGAGTGATCCCTGGGTTGCTCCATAACTCCCGGACAGGGAAAACCAAAGAGCACTGTGTCACTGATGAATACTAGTTGGGCCAAGAGCTCGGATCCAAGAGAATTTAACAATCAAACTTTGCAACTTCAAACTGATCTCCACCCACTATCTAAAAGCACTCTTTTATGTAAACACTAACCACCTCTCATCTTTCTGTTAGTAATTATCAAACTGTGGAGTATGAAAGAATCACCAAGTTCCACTGCCAGAAGTTCTGATACACAGGTCTGTGGGTAAGGTCCAGGAGTTGCATTTTACCAATGAGTCGTGTAATGTCAATGCAGATGATTAATGCTCCACACATTGAGAAAGATGCTGAAACTCTATAAAGGGTTTTTACTGGAATAAGTCCATTTTATGAGGATGTAAAAATGAATCATAATTTGTTCATCTCCTTATGAGACTAAACTATAGTTTGATCATATTGCTCAATGATCAGAACAGACTAATAGGAATATCTACAGAAAGGTACGCAGTCCCAAGGTGAGAACCAGAGTCTCTGGACCTGAAGGGAAGCATAGGGTTCCGAAGAATTCTCGTAAAAGACCTGTCCCTTCTCCATCTACTAAGTTACTCAGGCCTATCTGAAACAAGTTTTAAAACTCAGGGATGGACCAAGACTCTCAAGAAGTGACTCTTCTCTGTGACTCTAAGCTTTTTAAAGTAATTTTGAGAAGGTTAAATATGTTTAAAGGTTTTAAGTATAAGTAATATTAATTGACAAAGATTATAGCACTCTATAGACGTAGTATGAAGACTTACACCAAGTGTGTGTGAATGCATGTGTCAATCCTGTCACCTCAGTTTTAAGATGTATTACCTGTTGTGATTTACAGGTACAAGGACCTAAAAAAAGAACACACCACAAAATGGTCCAATTATACCCTGTTACCTGTATCAGTAATTGACAATTGCAGAGACATAAAGGTATGTGTGGGTCCAGAGTCCTCTTTTTGTTAATTGATTTGTGTGTAAATATGCTGGTACAATCTTGATTTTGTTTTAGGATTTCTAATGAGATTGAACTTGAATGCTTACTGTTTATGACCTAAAATATTTTAAAGTAGAGTTTGAAAATCTGCAGCTACTATTTTAGTTTTCTTAAAACATAAAGAATATTTAGGTATAGGCTAAATGTGTCTCCTTGCAGAAGTTAAAATAAATTTTCTTATAGTCTGGATAAATTAAATAGACAAATATAGCTGATAAAGGAGAAAAATCAGTTTAGTAGGTGAATAATTATTCATTCAATTTCTGGGAGAAGGAAAGTTATTGGTGATTTCTCCTTTTAGGAACTGGACAGATGTGGGTAGCAATTAAGGAATGGACTGGTACGTTCTAAAGCATTTTCTCCAAATAAACTGCACATTTTAACTGCATATATGTGTGGCTATATAAATTTAGAAATATAATATATCTACATATGTATGTATGCTATATAGTATATAGGTATATGAATATAATATGACATTATATGTAGTCATACATTGATCATTTTTTATCCGCATGTGTTTGGCTATATAGATATATAAATATTATATTATATATAGTCACATTGATCATTTTACATCATTTTATGGATCGTATAATCTTATATGGACTACTAACAGTTTCTTTCTTAAAATCTTGAGCCAAATTGGCCCCAAATACCAACCAAGACATGAAGAAAATAGTTATGTGCAGAGAAAAATTTTCACTCAAATTATTCTGGAATAAATATTACTAGATATTTTAGAAGCAGTGTTAGGAAAGAGGTAATATTATGATATATTTTTCTCTCCCTTTTATGAAGGAATTTGACTTCCTGAAGCCCACTAAGCAGGAAGGAGAAATAAAAGAATCAATTACTGCCTAAATATTATAAAAAATCTTTGAAAAACTAATTTTTCTCTTGTGGAATAATCCTTGAATTCAAAAGAACTAAACAATGAAACTGGCAACATAAAGTATAATCTTAGTAGCTGGAAATTTTTTTTTTAAATACCTGCCTGTTTGACGTTTATTTCCATTTATGAAGTTGAATACTTGTATGGCAAAGTAAAAAATATTTGAACCCGTGAAGCTTCACTTCATTTCTTTACATTTAAATTTCAATCTGTGTGTGATGCATAACTTTTTAAATGTATGAGTTAGATGTATATGATTAGCGTATTTGTGGCCAACATTCAACTGCACCTTTTTTTGTAATATAATAAATTATAAGCACTCTGAGAACATTTATGTATAGAGTACCATTCTATATTTATCAGGCTATATATTTTCCTATCCCCATGGGTCCAATTAATTCACTATGCACATGATAGCACTGAGTAAATATTTGTTGAACAAAAAAGGGGAAAGGTTATTATACTTATGTGAAGGAGATGTGATTAACATAAATGAAATACTCAAGAGTATTTAATAATTTATATCAATTAGAACCAAAAATATGTACAACATTTAGTTAAAGATACTTAGCAATACAAAGCGCTGTCCATTGAGTTAGGTAGCCAGACTCTCAGAGAGTGGGTATAGGAAAACTTCATTTGGAAAGTTATTAAAAGAGAGACAAGCACAGCTTTTAGCAAAGAACAATGAGGAGAGACAAGCAAGGGCCATGGGGCATGATAACTTGAGGTGACTCATTGCAGACATAATAATATTAAAATCTTGGTTGTCAAATGTAGAAATTCAAATATGACAGAAAGGCTTGTCCAGCAGGAGCAAAATTAAGATCTAGAGTAAAACAAGAAATAAAGGCAGTTGAATAATTGGGGAACGAACTGGGGTAAAAAAAGGATTTTATGCCATTTTGAATGAAAAGCAGAAAAACAGCTCATCATTTTTGGCTTTCAGAATTGAATGACCTGAATTAAGAAGATTGTTGCAGTGGTAAAATTAGAAGGTGTGGTGGAAAGGATGGATTGGCATTCAACATCCATTCCACCTTCTTTCTAATGTGTTCTAATTCCAGACTCCCTTGCAGCTAGGATTTAGATATGATCTCGGTTGAAACAGTCAGAAGCACTCAAACGAGATCTGGAGGCAGAAGCAAGGTGAAGCTATGCTTCCGCTGTTTCTGCTCTTTTTTGCTGGTAAGCACAATCATGGCAACATTGGACTTTCCTATGGCAGCACCAGCAGAGGTACCAGTGTTGAGTCATCAACTTCATAGATCTTGAAAAGTAAGGTGTAGGGCACTCACTTTGGTGCATTTTATCCTGTAATGAGAATATATAATCTGGAACTTGAGGGTGAGTTCTCTTGCAAAAATTGTCGTTCTTCTCACAATTTTAACCTCTCCTGGTTTAGAGGCTGTGCTATCCAAGAAAGCAATACTTCCATCAGATGACCCACTAGTTCTTAGAATTGGAAGTTGAGACTGCCACAAGTCCATTTGGGGCCTCCTTATGACCTTAAAGTAATGGAAGCAAAAAAGAAGTTTCTCTGTTGAGTAGGAAGATTGACGTTGATTTTAAGGGAACATAGAGCTGCTATCAAAATGCATGTCAAGGAGGAGTATATATGTCTCTGGAATGAAGGAGATATTTTAGGGTATGTCATATGACCATGCCCTGAGGTAAAAGTTCATGTACACTTCCAGCAAAGCATGACAGATATGATCACCAATGGATCAGGAATGAGGGTTTGCTTTAGTTCACCCACCATTTAACCCTAAGCAGCTGAAGGCAATGGAAGCATGGTATTCATAAGAAGAAGGATGCTATAAGAACAAATATGGCCTGATGACATTTGGAAAAAGAAAGGCTGGAGTAGCCTCTTGATCTTCATGTATTTATTTTTATGTAAACATATTATATTTTTTGAGGAAGATTAGCCCTGAGCTAACATCTGTCACCAATCCTCCTCTTTTTGCTGAGGAAGACTGGCCCTGAGCTAACATCCCTGCCCATCTTCCTGTACTTTAAATGTGGGACACCTCCCACAGCATGGCTCAACAAGCCGCCATAAGTCCATACCCAGTATCCAAAGTGGCAACCCCTGGGCCGCTGAAGCGGAACATGCAAACTTAACTACTGTGCCACCTGGCCAGCCTCTAAAGATATCTTTTTTCCTACTCTGTTTACTCCATTGTATATTGTTCTTTGATAACTTTGTAGGATCTGTGGATGGAAAGGTTAGTGAACTAGAAGAGGAAGGAACATTGCCTCTAGGAGGATTCTATATAAGAAGTTTGGGTTTCTTCACTTGGGGACAGAGTAAGGATGTTTTCGTTTTTTATGAGGGAATAGTTGCATTGTATTGGGTTTAAATCAGTTGTTACTGCTACTGTTGTTTGGAAATTTATATTTGGGCACAGAAGTGTGAATGGTCAGGGAACAGACAGATGGACAGTAGGAGTTATCATGCACTGTTGCTCAATATCCACTCACCCTCTTTCTAGGGTGCTTTCCTACAATTCTGAGGTTGAGAAGATAAAATCTACATTTATTTCTAAGTCCCTTTCAGATGGGGCTCAGAATATGGTTTAGATTGGGACAGTTAGTCACATTCATGTGGTATTTGGAAGGGGGAGTAATGTGGATGCCACAGGTCTACCATTTCTGTTGGTCATCACAGTCATAGATGCCCTGGATTTTTCTGCAACAACATTTGCGGATATCCCAGTGGCCCATAATTAATTTGTGCATATTGAGAGGGCTCAGCGCATCCATTTTTGCGTGTGCCAATACATAGGTGTAATGCAGCTCTGGAGGCGATAGTACATAGGTTTCCAATCTATGGATTGCAACGGATAAAACAATATATTCCTAAAACCAATGGTTGCAAAGACAGTGCCCTCCATTAACAGAGGTGGAGGTTCTCTTGGTGGGTTACATCTTAGCTATTGGAGCCTGCCCTCCAGGCTTTCCAATAAGTTTGTACGAACTTAATTTCTGTTTTAAATTCTTTTCTCCTTAAAATAGAGTAGTCTCAGTTATCTTCAATATAACCTTGACTCAAACAGATGGTGGATTGAGAAAGAAACACAATTAACCAAATTAAACCATTCCGTGTGATGAAAATCCACCCTTCCTGAACACGACATAAACTGGAAACAATCAAGTGTTGGAAATAGAGATCATTTCTGTACGAAAGATGTCTGATTTATCAAGAAACCAAACATAGCTTATAATTTTCAATAAATTCTTGCTGTTTTTTTAATTGTCTTATAGGCAGAGCTAGCTAAAATGACTTCACCAACAGAACTAATTCATTCCTAATGTGAACCTGGGCCATTAGCTTTCTTTATTTGACTACATATACATTTTCATTTGAATTTCATGTTAGTTTAATAGTCACAGTTGGTTACTTGCCACTTATATGCTTCTAATAAACTATATATTTATCAACAAATTTTGACACCTGAAAAGTAGTGATGCATATCCATATGGATGTTTTCATAGTATAGAGATGAAAAGATGTATGTTATACAGATGATAAAATCCAACAGTTTAGGAGAAAACATCCTTATCTGTAAACAGAAAGAAAACTCATAATTAGGTTCAACTAAGATCAAGTATTAAATATTTATATATTGATTTAATTTTTGTTGTAATCTCTAATTCTTTTTCAAGTCAGAGTGAGATATTTAAAGAGACAGGCAGAGATGCAGTCATGGATCATGTACATTTCTGAAATAGTGGCTGATTACAAAGATCCAGTCTGGGGATGGGCGGGATAAGTCACCCACAGTTTGTTCAAGAGATCAAATATCTGATCAATCTA
Organism: Equus przewalskii; assembly: GCF_037783145.1. Lineage (NCBI taxonomy): Eukaryota > Metazoa > Chordata > Mammalia > Perissodactyla > Equidae > Equus > Equus przewalskii. The sequence goes on along the minus strand of NC_091831.1, from coordinate 166,071,445 downwards.
GGAGCTAATTATGTAGTGTAGATTTTGTCTGGATCTCCTACTTTCACTTCTTTTCTTCCTAAGGACGTCAAAAACTTGGAGTTGTACAATCTTCATATAATACCAACGTACACAAAATCACAGATATTTGAGCAATTTGGTTGGGGGAAGCATATATTAACTTTATTTAACTTTCCAGACCTGACCTGTAATAGAATTGGCTTTCTGATCTAAACAGGAATGGAAGTAAACATCCATCTTCAATTGCAATTCAGAATCTATTTTCAACAGATTCTGAAGACTCATATTGCTTGTCGTTTTAGCATAGAAACGATTCTAGTCAGCATAAATTGTGGATTTAAACACAGTTCACCAACATCATAACTGCAAGATATTTTCCATCTTTCTCATGTAATATCTAATATTCTATGTCCTCTGTATGTATTTACAGTTACAAATAATGATTGATATAGTCACTCTTATTTTAATTTATATAAGGCTGGTTTCCTTTTCCTGTCTTTGTGGGGGACAGGCCTGTGCATATTTTTGGGAGACGGCAGTTTCTTTAATATTTAATATAGGTAGAAATCTGTCCTCTTTGAGCTAGGCAAAATACTTGCGAAAGGTAAAAGTTTTGATACATTATTTATCAAGTTGATGTCCTATTTTCTTATGGATTGCTAGAAGCATAACATAAGAGAAAATGCTATGATTTCAAAAAAGGGTGAAAAGCAATCATTAGGGTATTTTTTTGGAAATAAAAGAATAAAATATTTTTATGTAAACAGAAGTCAAAGTTTTTCCTCCAAAAGCCAGCCTACAGACATGAAATAATTAGACACCGAATAAATGAAAAGTGTACATTAGAAGGGATTTAGACATGATGGATCCAGGGACTGTTCCTTTGCGCAAAGCTTTGTTTCCTTTCATAGATTTCTGGCAGCTTCCAGGATAAAAGTAAATTTTATGATAAAATTACTTCTAAACATCTTGAAGCAAACAGTACTTACAGTGGCTTCATGTTTTCTCATCCCTCTGTGTCCACAGACAGCAGGAAACCCTCTTGTTGACTAAGGCAGTGTTTGATAATAATCTTTCTCTCCTTGTTATATTACTCGGAGTGCTCATCATTTGAGACATGTAATGTGTTGGGAATCTCCTACAGTCCACTTCAATTGCCAGGCACCATACCTTCCATATTCTCTCTGCACGCCATTTTTTAAAATCCAACTTTCCAGCTGAGTAGATTGAGGCGCACACTATTTTCTGAGTATCCCATGAATTTCACATATGGAACTGGCAAGAAAATGTGTGCTGACCTGTGCACCCTCCCACCCACCCCCTGCATGTAGTCATATGGGATGTGAAGAACTTTACACTTGATATTTTCTCCGTTTATCCACAGTGCCTCCAAACACTTCGGAAAGTTAAATAATATGTTCAAAAGAGAAAATAAAATTGAAACTACAAGGCAAATTAAGTCACCTAACTCCCAGGAAGAACACTATCTTTTAATATGAGATTTTAAACAAGATTAGGAGTAAATAAAGAAATACCTTCGATGGATGGACATTTAAATTTTGCCACTACATGCAGTGTAATTGTCTGAATAGTTATGTAGCAATTAGTTTCTGATTAGCTTGTAAAAAGAGTAATGTTATCGAAAGAGACTTATCTAGGCTCCTGTAATAGGATAACAAAGGATCATTTAAAATTCGATCCTGAAGTCAAGATATAGCTAGTAGATGCCATCTCTAAATTATCAACACACAAGTATTCGTTCATATACCTTGTGAGAAAAAGGCAAAATTTGTTCCTGAGTCCTTAGTCAATTGCACATAAACACACAAATGTACAAAAAACCGCATATACACACACACATATGCACATATCAATACACACAGTCACATAAACACATGTGCACACATTTGCCCGCACTTAAACACATACACATATACACTCACACATACATACAAATACACACGTATACACACCCTTGCCCTCTCTCAGAAAAACATAAGGCCGAGTATTGGCCTAGCCCTAGATTTATGTCTTTACACAAAGCATTCATTCCTCCCCTCCGCCATCTCTAGTTTTTCCATGGCGCTAGATCAGGAGTCAGCAAACCTCAACCTACAGTCTGCCACCTGTTTTCATGTGGTCTGAGAGCTAAGAATGGTGTTTATGCTTTTAAATGGTTGGAAAAAATCAGAAGGAGAATAACATTTCAAGATATGTGAAAATTGTATGAAATTCATATTTCACTGTCCATAAATAGAGTTTTGTTGGAACTCAGCCATTCTTATTTATCTCATATTATCTAAGGCTGTTTGGGCTACAACAGCAGAATGAAGTAGTTACTACAGAGACCACATGTGGCTCTCTCATTGCTTCACACTACTGCTCAGGACACTACCAACCACAGTGGCACAGTTACAAATCTGCAGTGTTTCAAGAGCCACATGTATCTCTATCCCGTGACCTTTTACTATTATATTTATTATCAGTGTATACATGTTATGTTGAAACAGAAAAAGATGAGAAAGTGGACTTCTTAAGTTGTATTTTTAAGACACAGTAGAGTGTGGATTATTTTATTGAGTTAGATCAACAAATAAGAAGTTAAAAAACAGGCATGGACATCATACTAGAAGTCCTAGGAAGAATAAGATGTGAGAAAAAGCAAGAAAAGGCATGCAAATTGGAAAGGAAGGAATATATGGTCCTTATTTGATGATATCATTGTCTACATAGAAAATCTCATAGAAGCTATAAAAATCTTCTGAAACTAATAAGTGAATTTAGCAAGGTCACAGAATAAAGATCAACATGAAAGGTCAAATTTTGTTTTTATATGCTAGCAAGGAACAATTAGAATCTGAAATTTAAAAACCAACAACCCTTTTAAATTGCACTCCCCAAAAATGAAATACTTGGGGATAAATCTACTACACAGATGATGTGCTGCTCCTACAAAACACTGACAAAAGAAGCTGCAGAATGTCTAAATAAAAGGAGAGATATTCCATGTGCACAGATTGAAAGGCTCAATGTTTTTAAGATGTCCATTTTCCCTAATTTTGTCTGTAAATTCAATGCACTCCAATCAAAATATCAGCAAGCTTTTTCATTGGTAGCAACAAGGTGATTCTAAAACTCTTACTGAAAGTCAAGGACTAAAATGGCCAAGACAATGCTGGAAAAGAAGAACAAAATGGGAATACTTATATAACCTGATTTCAAGATTTATTATAAAGCTACAGTAATGTAAACAGTATGGTATTGGGTAAAGGAAAGACACATAGATCAACGGAACAGAATAAAGAGCCCACACAAATATAGTCAATTATTTTTGGCAAAGGGTGAAAGATAATTCAATGGAGAAAGGACAGTTTTTCAACACATGTTGCTGAGAAAATTTAATGTGAATATGTAAAAACAATGAACATAGACACATAGCACCTTAAATAAAAGTCATCTCAAAGTAGGTCATAGATCTAAATTAAAACATGAAACTATAACATTTCTAGAAGAAGATATAGGAGAAAATCTTCATGACCCTGAGTTTGGTGATGGATTTTTAGATACAACACCAAAGGCACAATCCAGGAAAGAAAAATAATTGATTAAATTGAAAAAATCTTGGACTTTATCAGGTTTAAATACTTTTGCTGTGTGAAAGACTGATAAGAGAATGAAAAGACAAATCATAGACTGAGAGAAAATACTTGAGAATGATATATCTAATAAATGACTTTCATCCAGAATATATACAGAACTTCTAAAATTCAACAATAAAAATACTAATTCAAAAATAAAAATATCTGAACAGACACTTCACTGAAAATAATATATGGATAGCAAATAAACACATGAAAAGATTCACAACATCACATGTCATTATAGAAATGCAACTCAAAACCACAGTAAGATACCACTGTATACTATTAGAATGGCTAAAATCCCAAAAATTGACAATAGCAAATGCTGACTAGGATGTGGAGCAATAGGCACTCTCATTCATTTGTGGAGAGAAAGAAGAACAGTGTAGTCACTTTAGAAGGCAGTTTGGTAGTTTCTTATAAATTAAGCATGAACTGCCCACACAACTCAGAATAGGCACTCCTAAGTATTTATGAAGTACTTTGTAAACTTAGGTCCACACAAATACTTGTAAATGAATGTTTAAGCAATTTCATGGCTTAGCATTGGTAAAGTTTTATTGCGTTTTTTTGTTTGTTTTTTAGCTCAGGGTCAAGACTGAAATTTTTCTGAGTGAGAACCACCCTCAACCACTATTATTGAATACCGAGTAACTTTGGAAATTAGCTTTTGCCGCAGAATTGGTAATATTTATTAATGAATTCAACCCAAAATTACAAGGCAAGCACTACTTTTACACGAGAAACATGTAATATGGTAAGGCTAATTTGAGGACAACTAACATTATTTGGATTACAGGTAAATCAAGCTGCTTTATACACTTTTCACAATATGAAAAGTTAAAACAAGATATGAGATACCTATTTCCACAAAACATTTTAGTGGTTATATTTTATGAACTCAAACTACAGTTTCAGTATCGTTTTTCAGACCTCAGTGCAAGTGCCAAAGAAATTTCTGGATTTTAAAATCCATTTAATTGTGCAGTTGAGGAACTTCCACCTAACTTTCTATTGGAACTGACTAAGACGCACAATCATGACGTGGTAAACGGCAAGTGTCAAGAGAATAATCTAATAGAACTCTATAAATGCTCTCTAAGCGAAAAAGATGTTTAATTTTGGGTCATGACTCAAGGACTGCTATGAATATTTAGCAATACCTATCTGTGTGAAAAGATATTATTAAAGATGAAATATGTGAAATCTCCTTTCAGATCGGCTTTAACAGATGAATGTTTGCAATTGATTTTGGTGATAGGAAATACTAACTGAACCAAAATTAAGCAAAACATTATCCTAAAATAGAATTCTATTATTCTTATTAGTAGACCTGAATTACAATAAAGTACTCAATTATTATTATTATTATATTTTTAATTTGTCAATAAAAATGTGGAATTTCGTTTTCTCTCTTGTTTATAAGTGCCTACACAATAGCTTTGATTTTGCCTCTTGGCCCATAAAGCTAAGATATTTGCTGTCTGGCCTCTTACATAAAAAGTTTGCCAACCTGTGCCTCAGAGTATTTAACAATATGGCCTTCTAACTAGAGCTGTTACTACTCTCCAGGGACCAGAAGGGAATTGATTTCTACTCTCTGGATGGGACTTAAGTTGGTATGGGATGGATTGCTTTTCTCAACGCCATATATTTCTGACATCACAATCGAAATTTGGAATATATTTTCCTATAAAATAACTGTGATTAGTTTGTATGAAATATTTGTATTGTTACCTATAGTCCCAGTCCATTAAATAGTAAAGGTGGCTTTGATTTGCATTTCCCTGATGATTAGTGACGTTGAGCATCTTTTCATGTGCCTATTGGCCATCTGTATGTCTTCTTTGGAAAAATTCGAAGAGATATATGCACCCCTATGTTCACTGAATCATTATTTATAATATCCAAGATATGGAAGCAACCTAAGTATCCATCATTAGATGAATGGATAACTAAGATGTGGTATATATATATATGTGTGTGTGTGTGTGTATATATATGTGTGTGTATATATATATATGTGTGTATATATAGATGTGTGTGTGTGTGTGTATGCACACTGGAATATTACTCAGCCATAAAAAGGATGAAATCTTGCCATTTGGGACAACATGGATGGACCAAGAGGGTTTTATGCCAATTGAAATAAGTCAGACAGAGAAAGACAAATACCATGTGATTTCACTTATATGTGGAATCTAAAAAACAAAATAGACAAACAAAACAAAACAGAAGCAGATTCATAGATACTGGAAACAAACTAGTGGTTACCAGGATGGGGAGGGGTTGGATGGGGGTAAAATAGATGAAGGGGATTAAGAGATACAAACCTCCAGTTATAAAATAAATAAGTCCTGAGGATGTAATGTACAGCATAGAGAATTTAGTCAATAATACTATAATAACTTGTATGGTGACAGATGGTAACTGGACTTATTGTAGTGATCATTTCAGACTGTACATAAATATTGAATCATTATGACATACACCTGAAACAAATAGGATATTGTATGTTAATTATACTTCAATTAAAACAAAAACAGTAAATGTGATTTTGTGGACCTTAGTACCTAAATAGCATTTTCAGTAAATTTCCCAAGAAAATTAATACTGGGTTCCTAAAAAATGACTAATAATCACAATTTTAGAACAGAGCTCTATTGCAATTCAAAAACTACCAATAATTTTTTATGTTTCCTTTAAACATGACGGTATCATGCATAGTTTACACTAGTCCTCATCCAGTTTTTAATTCCAGTGTAGTCCCCTAACTTATCTAGCTATTGTTATCAATTTTCACCTTTTTCAGAATCACCTTAGTAACTGGATACCAGATCAGCAAACAATGTTGTTAAATACAAATCATTTAATGCTAATAAAATACACTGAGAATTATGAGAATGGTATTATGTCATTTGTATTATTATCTCCAAATAGAATTGAACTGCTGGAGTGAAATAATGCTACTCTTCATTCTGGTAGCCAGATTGTCTCCCAGGCAGGAAACCACATCATTCCCTTAAGGTGGGTAATTATACAATGAAACCCACATGAGTCTCATTAATGAGCAGGCCAAGGTAATAAACAGATCCCACAACATTCTTATTAACCTAATACTACTGCACTTGGGGTAAAAACTAATTCCACCATGAATAAACCTGATAATCAGGAGTCTTAAATTAAGCAAAGTGTTACGCTGGATGTATGGAAGAAAAATATAAAACCAAAGACAAAAAAAGAAGCATATGTGTAAGAAAAATTACTTATTTATCTACCTATCCATGTATCTAATTCTTTTATTATGTTTTCCTTATTTCTTGTAGATATGAGTCAACATTCATTTTTAACTTATTTTTCATTTTATAATTATTTGTTTATTCATTTGAGAAATATTTATGTTTGTTTCTAGGTTTTAGGCAAGTTGTTAAGAGACATAACCATAGCCTCAATATCCAGTAGGGGAAATAGGTAGTAAATATCTAATTATGGAAATATATAGAAGGACCATAATTCATTTCTCTCATTGAAGAACTTTTACAATTAAAATTATTTTACCTATATTATATTATTTGTGATCCATAACAACCCTCTTAGATAAGGAAGAATTATTTCTCCATTTTACACTTGAGGAAATTGATGCTCAAGTTAAATGGGTTGTGAAAGGTTCTACAGCAAACTGAAATCTTCTGAATCAAGGTCTAGAGCTTTTTACACTGCATCAAAATCTACCTTACTCTTTTTGATAATATTGATTTTGAATACCCTGCTGTCTCTACAACCTCAACAGTTAACTAACAACTTTATCAAATTTTCCTCATTATTTGAAGAACTGTAGTTTTCCTTTTTTTACTACCTCCACATCATCTTTGAATTCCTCTTCATTTACTTTCTCCACATATTGAACACTTCCAATGCTACTTCTTGTACTATGATCTTACATTTAATTCCTTCTTTCCTATCCCTTCAAAGAATTGCTCCTCCACATTTTTGCTTATTAACTTCACTACCATTTTGCAACACTTTCTTTCACTACAACTCAGTCTGAAAGATGAGTGGCAGACATCACTCTAATACAGTGGAGAAAACCAATGTTTTCTCAACATCAGCTACCAATTTCCAGTATTTCTGCCCCAACGTCTGTTAGTTTTCATGTATACCATGATATTTAGCTGTTATAGAAATTTTGTTGGATAATTTTTGGTTGATTTTCTCATGTTTAGTTACTTGATAATTTTATTTGCAGAAAGTTGCGTTTCTATATATTTTTTATATTTTTCTACATTTGTATAGCAATTATTTTCCTTTTTGAATAGCTATGGCTCGGTATGCTCTGGTATGTTATTAAATAAGAGTTAGTCTTATTCCTGTTTTTAAAGAGAATAACCGTAATGTTTTTCCATTGAGGATAATGTTAGCTCCAGGTTTTAAATATGTACCCTTTATTGTGCAAAGAAAGAAATTCTCCAAACATAATTTTTATTGTTTTAATCAACAATAGATGTAGAATTTTAGCATTTCTTCTCATCATGTATTGAGATAATTATATGATTTTTTACTATCTTTCTTAATAATATAATGAATTATATTAATAATCTCTCCTGTGTTATACCAGAATTTCTTGACTGTGCTAAATCCTACTCAGTCATAATGGAAATATATGTTTTAACTTGATTTTTTACTCTTTGAAGTGAGTTAAAGTGTTATTTATAATTTCAATAACTATTTACAGTGAAGTTGCCTGTCACTTTTTTTGGTTTGGTCTTCCTATGTAATTTAATATTTTTATTCCTAAATGTGACAAAGGTAAGTTATATATCCTTTCTATGCATTATTTTAAATAAAGGTAAGTTATACATCCTTTCTAGAATTATTTTCTAAATAAAGAAACAATGTTATTTACAAAGAGATTTTTTTTTCCTTTGGAAAATTAGATAACAATTCTTCAATAAACTTATTTGAGTCAAGACTAAAGCAGAAGAGTCTAATGCAGTCTCTTAAAAGTGGTCCTCAGGGCCACCTTCTTCAAAATCACTTCAGGAGATTCTTAAAAATGTCCAACTCAGACTTACTGACAGGGCTACTTTGTGACTTTTGTGGGCCTTAGATACTTTTGCCTTTGTGGGCTCCTTTCTCCATAAGAAAATATTAAAAACTATGTCTCACATATGTGTTAGTACAAAGACAAGTATATTAATATTTTATATTTAAAATTTTATCTTTAACTTAAAAGTTTTTGCTTTTTTCTTCTTATTTTTAAAAGAATTAAAACATTTTCACAGGCCCCTAAAAGTGTGTGGGCCCCAGGCCCTGACCCTACTGTTGTTAATAGGTACGTTGGCCCTGCATATTGAATCAGACTCTTCAGGTGTAGGAGCCAGAAATGTGCATTGAACGGATAGCTTCTGTGGTTCCTGTGTCCAGCAGTCTGGTGGCCAAGAGAACTGGGTTCACTGAGGACCAATCCAGCCTTTGTCACTAACTGACAACTGACAGCTGCTTGGCGCTAGTCTCTTAACCTCTTTAGACTGTAATGGTTTTGTCTGTAACATCTCTAAATTCCTCTTGCTACAAATTTTTACGGGGATGTACTTTATTGAGAGCTGGTGATTTTCCTGTCTTCTTATGTATTCTTTCATTCAACAGCTAGATAAACAGATACCTTAGAAACTGTGCCAAGCAGCATACAGAGCATTAGGAATATAGCAGTCACTGAATAAGATGTATTTGGTTGCCAACCCCTTTGGGCTTACAGTCTAGTGGAGAAATAGACACTCAATAAGTACGTACATTTGTGAGGATGTGCAAATAAAAAATATGGGGTGATAGGAAGGACCCTTAACCTAGTCTGGGTCGTCAAACAATGTCTACGTTCAGATGAATGGGACTTAGCAGATCTGGAAGGGTGTTGAAGGTTATAGATGGAGAAAACTCTGTGCTCAAACGCATTAAGATGATGCATTCAAAGATTTAAAGGAGCAGGGTGGCTGGAATAGAAAGGTAGAGGGGAAGAAGAGCATTTCATGTGGATGAAGAAATTCATTTTCCGTTGTTTGTTTTATTTCATTCCAAAAAGAATCCAAGATGACTTGTTTATCTATTTATATTATGCCCAAAGCCATTTATTTAGACGGTATTTATTCAGAGCTTCTTATGTTACACAGACTGCTACCATAAATATCTTTATGGGCCTTACAATCTATGGGTGAGACAGACCTTAAACAAATAATTTGGCAAATAATTTCTGTAATCAAGTTTGTACCAAATGCTGTGGAAGAAAAGCATAGTGTGGTATATGAAGAAAAACTGAGTCTGCTTTAATATTGAAACCTGAAAAGTGAGTAGAAATTTGTCCAGAGATGGGACACTGGAGAAACATTGTGAATAGGGCATTCTAGGAGAGGGAATGACATATGGTAAGAATCTGAAATAGATTTATTTCTGGACTTTCTATTCTGATCCATTGATCTGTGTCTGTTTTTCTACCAGTAGCACACTGTTTTTATTACTATAGCTTTGTAGGATAGTTTGAAATCAAGGAGTGTGATACCTCCAGCTTTGTTCTTCTTTCTCAAGATCGCTTTGGCTATTCAGGGTCCTGTGTGGCTCCATATAAATTTTAGGATTATTTGTTCTAGCTCTGTGAAAAAGGCCATTGGTATTTTAATAGGAATTGAATTGAATCTGTAGCTTGCTTTGGGTAGTGCACGTTTTAATAATATTAATTCTCCCAATCCATGAGCACGATATATCTTTCCATTTATTTGTATCATCTTGAATTTCTTTCATCAGTGTCTTATAGTTTTCAGTGTACAGGTCTTTCACTTTAGTTAAATTTATTCCTAGGTATTTTATTCTTTTTGAGTAATTGTAAATGGGATTGTTTTCTTTATTTCTGATAGTTCACTGTTAATGTATGCAAATACAACTATATATTTTGTATCCTGCAACTTTACTGAATTTGTTTATTCTAATAGTTTTTTGGTGGAGTCTTTACCGTTTTCTATATAAAATATGATGTCATCTGCAAATAGTGAAAATTTTACTTCTTCCTTTCCAAATAAGATGCCTATGTGGTCAATTGATCTATGACAAAGGAGGCAAGATATTCAAAGGGAAAAAGTCTCTTCAATACATGGTGTTGGGAAAACTGGACAGATAAATACAAAAGAATGAAGCTGGACCACTTTCCCAAACTGTATATAAAAATAAACTCAAAATGGATTAAAGACTTGAATGTAAGACTGGAAACCATAGAAGTTCTAGAAGAAAACATAGGTGCCACACTCTTTGACATTGGTCTTAGCAATATATTTTTGGAAATGTTTCCTTAGGCAAAGGGAACAAAAGGAAAAATAGACAAATGAGACTACATCAAACTAAAAAGCTCTTGCACAGTGAAGGAAATCATCAACAAAGCAAAAAGACAACCTACTGAATAGGAGAATATATTTTCAAATAATATATCTGATAAGGGGTTAATACTCAAAATATGTGAAGAACTCATGCAACTCAATATCAAAAAAACAAAAATCTGATTAAAAACTAGGCAGAAGACCTGAAGATATTTTTCCAAAGAACACATACAGATGACGAACAGGTACATGAAAAGGGGCGCTACATCACTAATCATCAGAGATATGCAAATCAAAACCACAATGAGATATCAACTCATACATGTCAGAATTACTATTATCAAAAAGACAACAAATAACAAGTGGCAACAAGGATGCAGGGAAAAGGCACCCCTTGTGCACTGTTGGTTGAGATGTAAATTGGTGCAACCATTATAGAAAACATTATGGAGTTTCTCCAAAAAATTAAGAATAGAACTATCATACAATCCAGAAATACCACTTTGGGGTATTTATCTGAAAAAAACAAAAACACTAATTAAAAAATATATGTGTCCCTATGTTCATTGCAGTATTATTTGCAATAACCAAGACATAAAAGCAACCTAAGTGTCCATTAACAGATGACTAGATAAAGAAGATGTGGCATATATATACGCAATGAAATTACTTGGCCACAAAAAAGAATGAAATCCTCCCATTTGTGACAACAGGGATGGATCTAAAGGATACTATGCTAAGCCAGATTGCTATGTAAGCCAGACAGATAAAGAATACTGTGTGATTTCACTTACACGTGTAATCTGAAAAAAAAAAAAGAAAAAAAGGGAAAAAACAAAAACAGACTCATAGATACAAAGGACAAATTGGTGGTTGCCAGTGGGGAGGGGGGCTGGGGGGAAGGGAATAAGAGATACAATCTTCCAATCATAAAATAAATAAGTCATGGACTGGCCCTAGGGCCTAATGGTTAACTCCAGCATGTTCCACTTTGGTGGCCCAGGTCTGGTTCCCAGTTGCGGACCTACACCACTTGTTGGCGGCCTGCTGTGGTGGAAACCCACATACAAAATAGAGCAAGATTGGCACAGCTGTTGGCTCAGGGTAAAATCTTACTCAAGCAAAAGGAGGAAGATTGATAACAGATGTTAGCTCAGGGTGAATCTTCCTCAACAAAAAATTAATTAATTAAGTCATGGGGATGTAATGTATAGCATAGGGAATACAGAAAACAATATTGTACTAACTTTGCATGATGACAGATGGTTGTTAGTCTTACCAGGGTAATCATTTTTATAATGTAAATAAGTGTTGAATCATGATGTTGTACACCTGAAATGAACACAATATTTTGTCAACTATACTTCAATTAAAAAGAAAAAGACTCTGAAGTAGAAAGACCTCAGTAAGTTCTGATTGAACATGAGAAATTTTCAAAAATTGTGTCTTGCTTTTCAGATTAATATATAGGTGAGATGTATTATTTTATGGAAATAGCTCATCAATAATCATAGAACTATTCTTGATAATGCAAACTATTAGCTATTCAATTAATTAAAATCTTTTCATCTACAAACTGTATATATTGGACTGGATATTTCAAGGACTATTATAAATTTGGCTATTATAAAGCATTTTGTATGTGCCAGAAGTTTTGTATTCAATTGTTTCATTTCTTTCTCACAGCAACATGATGAAATGGACATAATTTTTGTGTATGGTTTTTTCCTAGTGTCTACTTTAATTCTTTTGTAAATATACCCAGAAGTGGAATTGCTGGATAGTAGGATAATTCCATTTTTAATTTTTTGAGGAGCCACCATACTGTTTTTCATAGAGCTGCACTTTTTACATTCCCACCAGCATTACACAAGGGTTCGATTTTCTGCACATCCTTGGCAACACTTGTCGTTTTCTTTGTTTTGATTATGGCTGTTCTAATGGGTGTAAAGTAGTACCTCATTGTGGTTTTGATTTTCATTTCTCTAGTGATTAGTACTTTTTGGCCATTTGTATATCTTCTTTGGAGAAATGTCTGTTTCAGTTCTTTGATCACTTTTGGATCAGTTTGTTTTTTTGTTAAGTTTTAGGAGTTCACTACATATTCTGCGTATTAACTCCTTATCAGATATAATGTATAAATATTTTCTCCTATTTTGTGGATTACCTTTTCACTCTGTTGATAGTCTCCTTTCATGCACAAAATTTTTAATTTTGATGTAGTCCAACTTATCTATGTTTTCTCTTGTAGCTGAGCTTATGGTGTTATGTCCAAGAAATAATTGCCAATTCCAATGTTATAAAGCTTTTCTCCTATGTTTTCTTCTAAGCATTTTATAATTTTAGTCTTACATTTTTTATTTCATTTTGAGTTAATTTTTGCATATGGTAAAAGGTAATGGTCCAACTCATTCTCTTGGCATTTGTTGAAAAGATTATCTTTTCCCCATCCAATGATTTTGCATCCTTGTAGAAAGTCACTTGACTATATATGCAAAAGTTTATTTGGGGGTTCTTCAATATATTCCATTGGTCTTTATGTCTGCCTTAATGCCAGTATCACACTGTTTTGATTACTATGACTTAGCAATATGTTTTGAAATCAGAAAGTGTGAGACCTTTAACTTTCTTATTCTCTTTCAAGATTATTTTGGCTATGAGGGCTCCTTTAAGATTCCACATGAATTTTAGGATAGACTTTTCTTTTTCTGCAGAGAAAAAACATTTTTGGGGATTTTGATAGAGATGGCATCATTATCATACATTTTTTTCAGGGATCAGAAAACTTAAGCATGGAGAGGATAAGCAAGTTGCCAAACGTGAACCAACTCTTAACCATTTACACCGTATTTCACCTTTATTGTCACTAAATAAACTAGTTCATCAATTTTGCCATCCAGACGAGAACCTGTTAGTGTTAACAAGTTTATGTCTCTTCTTTCTCTCTTCCTCTTCCTCCTTTTTTCTCTTCTCCATTTCTTCCTCCTCCTCACCATCCCTTCTTGTTTTGTGTCTTATTTAATTATTCTATTTCCATTTTCCTCTTTAGTGTTCCAGGCTAAATTCTTTAAATTTAACAATTAGCATTTTTATTGTCATCAAATAGTCTTTTAACAATATAGATCTTCCTTAGAAATGCTCTGGTTTCTTACCATAATGTTTTGGTTTATTCTCCATTATTTGCTTCTATTTTTCTTGTTTGCTGCCCTCTATAATGTTTTTACTGATGTTTATATCAATATAAACTGCTATTCTGATTTTGTATTAAAGATCTCAAAAATTATATTTCTGTTTTCTTTAGTAGTTTTTGCCTTTTTAATTTTGTTTTTTGTTACGGTGAACTGCAACATATAGTTCCATATTGCTCAGTTTTAATTATTTGATATTTTATTATATGGTCAACTTGTTGATTTCTTTTAATATTCAAAACAATAAAACCTACCATACCATATAGCATTATAGCAATCTCGTCTCTTTTCTATTTTTATGCCTAAAATACCTTAGATGATTCTAAAGTATTCTGCCCATTTGGTTTAATAGTATCCCTTAAAAACAAAAGATTGCTGAATTTGTTTACAATTCAGCCAATCACTTTTCTCTTCCAAGAGAACTGTCTGTTTATATTTAGTAGGATAATTGATATATTTATGTCACTTCTATCATAGCTATTGTTTTGTATTGTTATTTAAGCTGTGGGACTTTCATGTCAAATTGTCAAATTAATTTTCCTTCTAAATTCAGTAAGAAAAATTGATATTCCTGGGTACTGTTTTGTGTTCCCTAGGGCCAATTCTCTTAACTTTAATATTTTCTCTTATGATATACTTTTATCCAAAGTTAAAGAGTAAGAATTGAAAACACAATTTATCTTTCGTATCTGTACAACGATTTCGCCTTTGTTTTTTGGTGACTTATAAACATTACTAGTATTGTTTTTAAACCTAAAAAGTTTGACAAATAGTTGTCTACAGGAAGGGTGCACAAACTGTATAGCCTGAGCCCAAAGCCGGCGTGTGCTTGTTTTTATAACAAAGTTTGTTGGAGCCCAGCTATGCTCACTTAGGCATTTCTTTATATGGAGTCTATAGTTACTTTCATGCTATAATGGCAGTTAAGAACTTACGACAAAAACTACATGACTTGCCTAGTCTAACAGATTTGCCATCTGGCCCCTTCAGAAATTTGCTGTTCCCTGATCTACAGAGTTTCATTTCAAGAAAGTTTTCATTTTCACTATTAGTATTATTATTAAATTACTATCCTTTATACTTCTTAAGAAAGTTATTATTTTTTAGTTTCACCGTTGTCTCTAAAATTGCTGTCAACTGTTATTTTACGATAATATGGGATCCTCTTGGAGCTGAAATTACCACCGATTTCACACTACTGAATTAGTTTTGTTCTACACATTTTATTTTTACCACGTAGAATATATGAATTTAACAAAATTATTCAGAATGTCACTTTTATTTGGAGGGGTTGCAATTATTCTTTTAATTTTTTTTAAGACAATGATTATCACCATAGCTGTGATCATTTGTTTTCTTGTTCAAGGGATGTTGTAGAAGCCATCTTTGAAAGTCACTTCTACAGGGTACTGGAATCTTCGTCTTATCCATTATGGTACAGTAATGATTTGTAGTTGACTTCAGGGTTTTTTTTCAAACTTTCTGATTGTTACAGTTAGTTTTCTGAAGTTGGGTTGTGGTGTTCCTTGATTTAGGCATTTTAAGTATTCGTTGTATGGTGGAGGCCACTTAGGAGAAAGAAACCTGCACTGTCAGACACTGAGATTTTTCTGGAATATCATTTATTGCTTATTGCTTTTAGAATATATAAAGCAATATTTTACTTTCGTAGCAGTAATGGTAGCAAATGACTGATGATATTGATGTCTTATTCCTAAATCCCACTACATACTCAATTTAATGTTTGTCAGAGCTAAAGAGGACTGAAATTCTTCATTGAAGTTTTTTAATGTCTAATTTTCAATTGCCTTTTACCCAAATTTTAAAAATAAATGCAATGAATTCCATTTACGTAGCACTTGCTGAAAAAAAATTATAACTGAAAGACTAGTCTCATCAACCCACAAGCTCTCCTAGAAATTAAACAGAGAAACCATTGTCAAACATCTTGATTCTAATTATTAAAATTGATGTAAAGTTTCCTGTTTAAATTTGATGGACTATCCCAGGTTCTTGTTACTAATAACTAATATTTAATCTCTGCAATAATTTCTAACTACCTCTCTATTTAAGTTGTGATTATGATCATATTCACCAACAGCAGATTTTCTTATAGATATCGTGGTGTTGTAAACTGTTGGCTAGATCTTCATCTTGTTTCATTTTTTAAATTTGTTTCCAGTTATCATACATATGTGCTAATATTTTTATTCTATGTTCTCTCACGAAACATAGACTTTTATTCTAAAGCCAAGTCCAAAGATAAAAGAATATGTAGGTTTATTACTTGTACAAATAAGGAAGGTAATACACATAAAGCAAGTTTTTTTCAGCTGGTAAAATTTTAGTGGCTGTCCAAGGATCTCAGCTTCCAACACAATGTTGATTTTTTATTGGAGTAATCTGCCTCCCATCTTAATAAAGTAGAATCACCACTCTGATTCTAACAAGGTTTTTCTAAGTCAGGTCAGCCATATATTCATAGTTAAATATGAATAACGTAAGTTCCTTGTATGTTTTCATTGTAAATGCCGAGTGCAATGCTTAAAAAAAACAACAACAGAAAACTGAATATGTGATGAGTGAATCTCTAGAATGTGTTAGGCAGTGAGTTTTGTTCTAAAAACTTGAACTTAAACATGTCTTAGGTTCTATTTTTGGTCCCCAAAATGTTACTATGAAAACTCAGAACTGAGTTACTTAGATTCTCAAAGTTTTAAATTTTATAAAATGTCATGACATCTACCTCCTGAGCCTTTTGAGAAGATTCTTCTCAGAAAATTTAATTATATTTTGAAAAATGTGTTTGTTGAAATCAATTTGAAGTCAAAATTAAGTTTAAAAAACTAAGCCATACAGCAAGTAACCAGTGGGATCTTGAACAAAGTCTGGCCTCTGTTTTGGGGAGCAAAATTTGGGATCATTTTGCACACTTATAAACCAGAAAACAAAAATTATGAATCTCATTTTGGACTGAGGTGTAATTAGGTTGTATCCTCAATGTCATATTTGAAGGGAATCTTTGCACTAAACTCCTTTTAACAGGTTTAATGAAGACTGTAGCTATTCAGGCTCAGTTCCAAGTTTTGGACCATTTCAGCATGTATATGTACCATGGAACAACTGGCATTCAGGATCTTAAGAAACAGCAAGCATATTATTTCTTTTTCTGAGGAAGGAGAATTGAATATAAATTATTAAAAATATAAAATATTTAATTACTCCGATATTTATGTATTGTCTTTTTATTGGCACTTCTTTAAATAAAGAGTGTGGGTGGTAGTGGTTATAAAGCAAATACAATAATTACCTCTGAAAATTTTGCTCTGCCCTGTGGGATCTGAGGATGTTTAAAATAAATAAGAGCAAATCTGAATTATAATGCCATGTATGCATAGGTAGGATCTCAGTAGAATAATCTTTATCCACCTGCCACAGTATGCAAAGCTATATGTATAGGAGATGCATATGGTGTATATTGATTTGAATCTCAAAGCCTTGCCTACTATTTATAAAATTTTTAAAAAATCTTCTTCCCATTAAAGAAAACATAGAGATTACAAAAATAATTATAATCAGAGCCATTATTACTTAAGCTATAGACTTTCAGTCCCTTATTCTGTTTTCCCACAAGAAAATATGCATAAGCTGTCAAAACTATTCCTTTCAAAAATGTTTTGGGTAACTTTTTTCCATTTATTTATGTCAGTTGTGCCAAATTCTGACCTTATAGTCCATTTCCTCTTGATATTAATGTAAGTTCTTTTGTAGTCAGATTTCCTGTGTTCTGCCATAATATCCTGAGCAACTTTTATTTCACACTTAATTGTACCATGTTATAACTCTTTATCTTGGACATTTTTCCTTGCAAACTATGAGCTTATTGAGAGCAAGGACAGTGTCTAAAACAGTATCCAATATTAACAAGAATAACAATCAATATTCCTTGAATTACTGAGTTAATAAAATATTTCATTAACTTCTCCCTTGCTTATAACAAACAGTTAACACATATAAAGTGGCTAGAATATACCAGACATATTTAATAACTCATCCAGTCCTCACAACCACACCATGAGATAGATATCATTACCACAAATGTACAGATAAGAAAAGTGAAACGCGAAGAGGTTAAGGAACATTTTCAAGGCCAAACAGCTAGTAGGTGACAGAGCCGAGATTGAGCCACACAGTCTTATCCCACTTCATTACTGCCCTGGGATGGTGTTTTAGGATACCTATCTACATAGGCCTTATCTACACAAATAAGGCAAAATGGTAAGTGGAAGTAACTCTGAATCATTCCATTAAAACCCTCCAACCTGGGGAAGAGACATTGAAACCCCTTTGACATATGACTTTACTTAAATGTGCCATACTGGACCCCTATTATTCTCTACAAAATACCAAGAGTTAGAGTGTCCTTAAATGTTAAGAGTGATGGTTGGAGAAAGAAATGAACCCTAGGAACATTTTTAAATTAGGAAACATAACCAAGTTCCTAAAAATTACCTAATTGGAAAAGTAAAGAATGATTTGTTTTTGTCACAGCAAAGGTACACTGAATTTTATTTTAGTGACTCAATCAATGACAAATACGTGACTCCAGGAATTATTCCAAATAAAGTGTGTAGTAATTGCAGTACTCATACTCACTCATAAATACAAAAGTAAGTTCACAGAAATCAGTTGTTCTTTATGACTTATCTGTTTAAGATTAAAACCGTTTCATCATTGGTTCTTGATGTATATACCAGGTGATTTGGTGTTTCCTCTCATGTAACCTACAGAAATGTGTAAGGTACCTTCTAGAGTACTTGTCACAATTGTAAAACACCTCCACATACTTTCTTTGGAGACGTATTCCTGTCAGTATGAGACCTAAATATTCATAGCCTGAGAATTTGCTGTTTCGACCAGAATTTACTATCTTTTCACTTCGTTAGACCCTTTACCTCATTACTTTCTTTGAAGCCTCTGATAAACTTTAGGATTATCATTCTCTGATAGTCGTTTTCCTATTGTCTCATTGCTACTGTAGCCTATACTGGCAGCTCCACATTTCTCAATGTGTTTATTCATTTAAAGGTATCATTCACCAAAACCCTTAAAATTTTCAAATTAAACCTTGTGATCCCACACTTACCTAAAAAATAGTGTCTCCATCCACATAGTGTTCTACTGGGCAGAGTACAGAGGGAGCCTGTACCTTTCCAGAACTCAGTCAGTGATAACCAATTAATTTAAAATGTATTTTGAGATTTTTTCCCATTAAAAAATTGTATAACACAATCAATTAACTGCATATTTATAACCAGGGATTTTTAATGGAAAGGATAATAGGTGTTGATGTGTTTTTGACAGCATTCCCATTGATAAGAGGGAAAAGAAAGAATAGAGACAGAGCAGCAAATTTGAAGAACACAAAGAAAGATGAGCATGGAGTGGAAATGAGGAGAGAGAAAACACATTCAGTTTTTCTAATCTAAATGCTAAAAAGTTCATGTGTAGCAAACTGAATATTTATGTATTATGCATATTTATATTAAATGTCTCTATAGGAGATGAAAAAACATTATGCCAGATGCTTTGGAGGGTTATAAACTTGGGTAAGAAAGCTTCTTTTCTAAACTCTAGGAATCACTGGCCCAGAGGCTCAGTTTGAACAGAAATAGCTAAAATACCAGTAGAATCAACAAGGGAAACCAATAACTTCACTTAAACTTAAATATGAAACGTAAATATGAAAAAGCTAAGAAAACATTGAGAGTTCAGAGGAAAGAAATATTGTATCCTGCTCAGGAAATATTCAAGGTAGGAGGCACATGAGCTCACCCACGAAGAACCCAGAGCACTAAAGTGTACACAGAGAGAAGATACAGGAGGAAAAAGAAAGTAAAGAAAAAGATATGCTTAGGAAAAGGCAAAACTGTTAAATTTAGCTAGAAGTGTCAAATGTGTGAAGGGGCTACTTGCTGTGCAACGTGAATAACATTCAAGTTATAGGCAGATATTGGAAGGTCTTAAATGCTTTAACAAGTTAAAGGCTTCTAAGAAAATATGTAATATATTCAGCAAATAGAGTCACATCTGGCATTTAGACCTGGAGGTAGTGATTTGAAAATTATACGAATTAAAAAGATAGGTATAGCGAGAGATAATACATGGAGAAGGAAGAAAGCGTTGAAGGAAAAGAAAGGAGGGTTGAGAAAAGATTCATGGTAAATATCTATTTTAAAAGACAAGAATAGAAAAGAATACAAAAAAGAAGACACAAAAATAATTATCAGAGAGATTGAAGGATATGGTATTAGAGAGCCAAGAAAAGATGTAGCTTGAAGGACAGGTTGGCAAAAGAGGTCATTAGTTACTTTCAAGAAAGCAGATTCTGAAGAGTGTTGGGAAAAGAAAGGCAATTGTGTGTGGAAAGGAGAAAGCTATAAGTGGAAAGTAGTCTCCTTGGTATTTTGGTAGGAAAAAGGGAGAGGAAAATAGAAGAAATGGGAGTCTTTTTAAGGCTAGAAGTTTTCTCAGTCTCTTTGTAGACAAAGGAAGGTGATCCCATGGAGAGAGACTGATGATGCAATGAAAGGTAATAATTCACAAGGAAGGTAAGAGGACAGAACAAGAGCACAGGGAGATGGTTAAGCTCATACAGGAGAAAGAGGACGTTTTCTTCTGAGAAAGAATATGAAGCAGAAATCACGGTTAAAGACACAGATACCTTTTAATAAACGGAAGCTAAAATAGGGCAGAATATACTCCAAATGTATGTGGTTTTAAAAATAGATGAGATACTTTGTTATCTATGTATGATAACAACAAATAAAAGTTTGGGTTTTTCAGGTTATGGAAATTTCTGAACTCACTGTAGTGGAAAATTTAGTGGGGAATAAAAAGGTTTCTGAGAAATAAAAATATAATTGTTCTGATGTAGATCAAGATGAAGATAGCTAACATGCATTTATAGTGGACTTTATACACATAGTTGATAATGTTCTGAAATACAGCTGTCCAGCTTGGGTACGGAGTATAACACATGGAAGGTGGAGATTATTTGAAGTAACGTCGTGATAATAATAGGTCTGGGGGTATTACGTAGGTCAAAGAAATAATAGATTCTATATGTTATGAGTTTCATTGAATGTTGATTATGATAAAGATTCCACTTAAGCAAAAGTAGAGCAATAGATTGCACAAATGGGGAGGCTGAAGTTTACAGTGAGGATAAAAGGTAGGTTCCACAAAAGTAAACGAAATGAAGGAGTTGGGATAGTGAGTAATAAATTAGAAAATGTGAATCCATTGGTCCTTCTGTGCTCTGCATAGGAGAACTAGTTTAAAGGTAACCAAAGGGTCAACAGAGTGGGATAAAAAGTTAATCACATTAAACCACAAAATATGAAATCACTTATTAACTTACAATATACCTGATAATAGAACTGGATGGGGTGTAGTTATTTAGAGGATATATAATATCTGTAGCGACTTTCCTCCTGCCAGGTGAAAGCTGTCCTTAGAAAATGTTTAAGTTATGGTGGATGTGTTGATTCATTTTTTGGGTGAATGATTATTTGGAAGTTTGACTGCCGAGTAGACATTCTCAGGTGTCAAAACAAAGACTAGGTAAAAGTAAGGAGATCGTTCAACTTAAAATTTATTTCTAAACCAAAGCCCATTTGCAGGAGTATAAAATTGCCTTCAATGATTTCTCCTTGG
Source organism: Equus przewalskii (assembly GCF_037783145.1). NCBI lineage: Eukaryota > Metazoa > Chordata > Mammalia > Perissodactyla > Equidae > Equus > Equus przewalskii. The sequence continues at coordinate 166,049,542 of NC_091831.1, read as the reverse complement.
ATCCAAAAATAGCCTGCTAACTGTGAATCCCAGCTTACTTAGTATACCTCGGAGAGCGTATGGAAGCAAAACTGTGCCACAAATAAAATAGAAAAAGTTGTTGCTATGTACATTTGAAATAATAAATACAGCCTTGCGATTGTGTAATATTCTATTGCATGGAAACATTTTGTTTTGGAATGTCTTGATTTTAATTATATGGGAAAACAGTTAGAATGCATTTTGGAAAGTGTGTCAAAGCAATGAAAGCTTCTTAATAACACAAACTTGAAATTGCCTGACAAAGTGAAACATTTTAATGATGTCGACTTTTCTGAAGCAGAACCCATTCATTGTTAAAATAGAGACAATTTATCTTTTAATTCAGTAACAATTCTAGTCCATTTTAAGCTATATTCTTTCATAATTCTAACAATAAAAGGTAGTTTGCTGAATTAATATTACTTAAAAAGAATATTTCTTTATTTTTTCTATTGCATTTCACAGCAAAGAACATTTAGCACAGTTATCTTTGGTGAATTATACAAAATTAGTATTTTACCATTCCAGAAGTCACACACATTTTGGTCTCCATTCAAGATACTTGAGAGCAGCATGAAATTAAATTCTTAGTAATAGAAGACTACTTCAAAATGGTGGGGAATCCAGAAAAAAATGATACGCTTGAACAAATTGCATGAAATAGCAACTTAGAACAAATTACATAAAATAATTTAATAAACAACCAGCATGATATTTTGGTGATGTAATCTTGGAAAAAGTAATTTTGGTAGGGAGAATACACACACAGCAAAGCTTACATCTAATAAACTTACTGAGAGCTTAGAGTCAAAATTCCATTTATGAAAACTGGATTCCACCTCTCACACAGATCAACTGAACGTATAGATATGCAAACAAGAGATTAAGCAGAAGAACTTAAAAGTTTATAAGAATTTGCTCTTGAAATCGAAGATCTATATTCATTTGATACAACAAGTATTTGTTTAGTGTCTTCTATGCTTCAGACACCATGGTGGCCTGGAAGCTACAAAATTTAGTAATCCATGAGTTCTACCTTCAACTTGCTCAATTTATAGTAAGAGAGAAAGACAAAGAAAAAATAAATATAATTTAAATTTCTATTTAGATACCTGTTTAGTTTTATTTGTTATATTTACACTTATATGTCTAAGTATACTGTGAAAGTAACATACTAGATATGTATGAAACAACATAGTGTAGAAATTACATCCATGGGATTTAACTGCTAACAATCCAGACTCAACTGCCAGTTCCATTGGTAACCAGTTGCAAGTTATTCAAGGTTTCTCATCTGTAAACGAGTATAATATCTATCTCACAGAGTCATTGTGATGAGGGTTAAATGAGCTAATGCATTCAACACATATATTAAAGTTCATTCGGCATTTAATAATCACTTGATAAATGTTGGTTAAATAATGATCACAATTCAAAGTAGGGGTAGCAGTAGATGAATAAGATTTTGCCAAGGAGATTATGGAGCTGTTACTGTGCAAGAAAAAGATGCAGAAAAGTAATATGTCAAATGTGGTGACATCCTTGATAGCTCCTTTCTACCAAGCTTTAAAAACTACAGTCCTTCCCCTCTTCTTTCTTGATACTTTCTTACTAGGACATTTCACTTATTCCCTTGTTCCTAAATGCCATCTAAATGTTGATTATTTCCAAATTTATCTCTCTAATTCAAATCTCTCTTTTGAACTCCACAGTCAAATATATAACTTCTCACCACGCAGTTCATTAACTGGAATCAATATCTACCCACAAGCTCAAGCCAGAGGCCTGGCAATCATCCTTAATTGTTTCCTGCCCCCCATTCTCCGTGGCCCTGCATCAGTCAGTCATCTTGATACCTGATTTTATCTCCAAAATATGTCTCCACTGCAACTATCCTCTCTTCTGGCCTTCAATATAATTTTTGTCTTCACTCATTTCCTCAGTCCTTCCACAAAGAAGCCAGTCCTTATCTTCTACAAATGTAAATTGAATTGTGTAACGCCCCTGCTTAGTGGTCTGGTCGTAGCTAATTAAAATCACCAACAGACTAAAATCCAGCAAGACTAAACAGCAACCAGACTAAAATCCAGCAAGGACTGTTTCCTGCCTAATTTCAAAACTTATTTCTCTCCCTTACATAGTTGTAAGCACATTGACCATCTGAGTTTGTGAAACAGGCAACAGCTTTCCCGTCTCAGAGACCCTCTGCCTGGAATTCTTTGTCCACAGTCTTCACCAGAGCAGTTCCTTCTCAATCTACAAGTGTCTATTTAAAATATACCTACTCAGAGTAACTTCCTTAGCCATCTTGTTTTAAGTATATCTACCACGTCCTAGTTATTCTCTCTCATAATACTCTATTCTTTTAATTCACGGTAAGCTGTTAAACTTAAGACAATAATGGCTTTTTCTAAGCCAATAAAATTCTATGCCACTCAATAACACATCAAATCATTCATTCAACAAATATTTATTGAACAGCTATCATGTGCTCAGTAAAAAGTTACACACAGTTACATGATATAATCTATGTTTCAGAAGGATGATTAGAGCAGAAGAGCAAAAGAGCCAGAGAGGAAGCAGGAGTACTTGCTAGTACAGACGCCAGGGAAGAAGTGATGTTTGCTTTGACTAGGCTGATTGCAATGCAGCTTCAGAGAAATGAGTGACTTTAAACTATTGACTAGGATAGAACAAATAAGAGTTGCTGGTGGAATGAATGTGGAAGTAAGAGAAAGGAAAGAATGAAGACTTACTCCAAGGTTTTAACTTAAGCAATCAAACTGATGGTGGTGTCAAAACAGGAGTGAAATTGGTTTGAAAGAAATATTTCAAGATTTCCATTTTGTACATGTAAAGTTTGACATGCCTTTTAGACATACAAGTGGAAATACCAAATTGGCAGCTAAAAATACTTCTTGGAAATCCATGTGCAATGTTTATAATAAATATAAATTTGTTTATAATCAGTATGAAATATTAAAGCCATGGCATGAGAGAAAATATTCTAAGGAGAAAATGTGATAATAAGCATAACTAACACTTACAAAGCAATTAACAAGTTCCAGGCACTATTCTAAGCATCTTATTTATATTTTCTCATTCAATATAATAATTATATGAAGTAGGTACTATTATTACTCCCATTTTACAGATGACAAAACTGAAAATTTATTATTTCAAAATGACATACACTGCAAGGAAATCAGACCACCATTTGTAAAGTGTTTGATGGGACTATGTAATAAGTGATAATATTTGGAAATTTTAATCCCTCCTCCTTGCATACCAAATTTTTGGTAAGAATAGAGAATTGGTAAATCTTCCTGTGTAGATTTACTGAAATTGAGGTTAAATTTGCACATGCATTGATGTTAAATGTATCATCTGTACCTTTTGACATTATTTATCTTATGATGTCCAAAATGTTAAGTAATTCAGACTGTGATTGATCTAATGTCTATTTCGAAATTATTTCTCTATTATGAATCCCACTCTCAGACCTCTCCACAAAATAAAAAAATAATAATAATAATCAAATTTGGAAATAGAGTGATCAATATTTTGAAATCTGTAAGTGCTACATACCCTAAGATACTAATGTAAGATAACATGTACCTGAATCTCTTTTGTAATAAACTTCCCTCCTATGAAATTATGCAAACACTGTGCTAATAAACTGGATATATGTATGTAAAATTTTTATGAAAGCATCTAGAAGTGATAAATATCTCAATAGAAAAAAATAGAAAAAGAAATTCTTCCTGAAAATCTCAAGGAAGGAAGAAAACTGTTATATACTGATACATATTAAAGAAAATTTGGGGGCTTCTTACCATTGAATCATTTTTAATGGTCTTCTTGCTAGACCAAGACCATTACTCTGCTATTACTCCTCTCTTTGAACTTAAACGGTGAGCTATGAGAATGACATGTTTCCAGTGACCTCACCCGTGTTGTGCAATGATTAATCATCATGCATACTAGTTAAGATCAAGCCATGGGAAACTTGTCTTCTCCCATCTAATTTGATTAATGAGTTTTACGGCTGAGATCCATTGTGAAGAAGTTAAAAGTACCTGAGGCAAAGTACAACTGTGGTGCATCTCACATGAATTTTAGGGAAATAGAAACAATCCTGAACATGAAAATTCCATAATCACAAAGTGACAAGATCATCTATCTAAAGTGGCAATATACAATCATGAAAGACTGCAGTATTTTCTATACTCTGAAAATAAATAACTATTAAATTCTCTACTGTTTATTTTCCTGCTAATAGCTGCTAAGATACTCTAGTAACCAGTGAGAGACTGATGCTTCTCTAAATTGGTTTCTTTACAAGCCCAATAGCATTAATCTTTCAAAAGTAGTTAGGGTCATTCAAATATTGACATTGCCAGTCATAAGACAATGCAGTTTTACTTAAGTAACAGAAGACAGCATTAGTAAACAGCATTTATGACATTTAATTAAAGAATGGCCCATGACAGCTGTTTGGACCTTAATGATTCAGTGAAAAATATAGTAACTTAAAACAGTCAATTGAAAGTAAAGAGCAGCTTCAGTGATTTTTAAAATGTCAATACAGAGTTACAAATTACAGACAAATAAGGTATATTTTTGCCACAATGTGGGCAAAATCATTATTAGCATTAGGACTTACTCACTTTTTAAAAATATGACAATTAACCTTCATTTCTAGGGATCAGATACTTTCCTGCCGTACACTTACAGATTTTTCCTAAAGTATCCTTACAGTTTGAATATTGAAGCTCTTTTGACATTTACTCCTGGAATAAATTTTTTTCTTCAAACTTCCTTAATTCTAAATTTCCAGCATAATTGACATTTGTGTGTATCAAAATTCAACATTGTCATCTGATTATTCACAAACACGCATCTTTTATGATCTCACTGACATAGAAACAAAACGGAGAACACAAACTGTTACTGGTCCCTGATATGTTCTCTTAGGCAGTGGAGTGTAATGTTATTCTATCCACAAATAATGACCGTTGTATTAATTTTCTAGGACTGCCAGAACAAATTGCCACAAACTTAGACACCTCAGGGTTGTGATATTTTATTTTTTCTATTGCTTTTTCTCCCCAAATCTCCCAGTACATAGTTGTATATTTTGGTTGTGGGTCCTTCTAGTTGTGGCATGTGGGACGCCGCCTCAACATGGCCTGATGAGCAGCGCCATGTCCGCGCCCAGGATCCGAACTGGTGAAACCCCCTGAACTTAACCACTCAGGCATGGGGCTGGCCCCAAGGGTAATGATCTTTATTGTCTCACAGTTCTAGAAGCTACAAGTCCAAATTCAAGGCGTTGACAGGGCCATGCTCTCTCCAAGTTTTCTAGAAGAGCATCCTTCCTTGTCTCTGCCTAACTGCTGCTGGTTGCAATCCTTGGCATTCTTTGGCTTGGGGAGGTGTCACTCCTATCTCTACTTTTGTAGTCACACGGCTTTCTCCCTGCATCTGTGTCCAAATTTCCCTCTTCTTATAAGGACTCCAGTCATTGGATCAGGGCCCAACCCATTATGACTTCATCCTAACTTGATTACATCTGCAATTACGGTATTTCTGAATAAGGTCACATCCTTGAGTACTGTGGTTCAAGACATGAACATATGTTTTAAGGAAAGACAATTTAATCCGCAATGACCACCTATAGCACTTAGTCCTGAAATCTATTTCCTATCACTGTGAATCATTACTTTAAACATTATTAAGTTGATTTTCATAGTTTTATTCATAAAATATTAATTTTTTAAAAAAATAACTGGGCCAATGCGTTTATGAAAGAAAATAGCTCCATGACAAAATGATTTTTTAGTCATGTTTCATAACATCAATGACCACAAACCTTGTGCACTTTTTTAATCCGTTACTAACATATCATTAAAAGGTAAACATACTAAGTATGTGAATAATATAACCACCATTTATCTAATAATTTTTATATTTAATAATTAAGGATATTTCCTTCTTTTATATCTTATAAAACTTAAACATGAGCCAAAACTTTAAAGAACATGAATTTGAATAGAATATGAATTTCACTATAACATCTGCTTAAAAGCAGATTGTATCTATCTACATATATAAAATTCATTTGCAAGAAGTTTACATACTTCACAATTATATATGCAACATACTTTTTTAAAAGCAAGGAAGGAAATTAAGGCACAGGGAAAAAAGTGTAAAAAACAACAAAGTACACAGAACTTTATAAAATACATTTGATGTGTTAATAATTGCTTTGACCTATCTTCTGATGGCCTACAAATTTTACTCTTAGCTGTCTGGAGCTAATGTAAAGAAAGAAGCAAACTATACAGTGGGCACTTTTTAAAAAGCAATTGTCACAAAATGTATACTTATTTCTGATAACAAAATTTGAGAAACAGTTTTCCTGTTGGTGATCATAAACTTGAAAGAGTATGACCGAATGAACAACAGCAATAATTTTTCTACAGATGTCACAATGATAACAATAATTATTAAGTAACTATCAAAGTGATACCTTTTATAGGACTCTTGTTCTTTAAAATTATTGCCATCAATTCAGGTCACAGTAGCCAACAGGCCACACCCACAAAGAAATATCCCTGAAGGACTGTCATGATCCAAAGTGTCTAGAAGAGATGGAAGGGGTTAAGTATTTACCCTAAGTTACCAAACATACTTTATCACAAAGCCAAGCTTTAAATAAGTTTTGAAATTCAATTCTACCCTACAAATTAAAGGCAGTCCACATGGTTTAACAGGACACCAAATGTTATCAAAATTGAAAAGACGTATAATCAAACAATAAAGATATACAATTGAATAATAGGCCACCCTACAAATGGACGAGAAGAAGATAATCAACACAGAAAAACATGCAAGCAATATGAATGGGGCATTCACCAAAGAGTAAACATGAGTATCGAATAAACATACGTAAGATGATCAAATGAATTGGTAAATAGAGAGATATAAGTTAAAACCATAAAGAGAAGCTATTTTAACCTATCATAGGTTAGAAAGCATTAAAAATTTGATGATATCCAGTACGTCTAATAACTGGGAGAATGAGTACTATGTTATACCAAATACGAGAGCATAAATTGGAAGGTCAATTCGACAGAATCTATATGAATTAGTGAACTTTTTTTATCCACCCTAAATAGAAAGCCACACATATACACAAGAAGACATATATAAGGATGTTCATTGCAGCGTTAAACAATGTAGTGCAAAATTGCAAGTAACCTAAATGTCTATCAACAGAGGCATGGCAAATAAATTATCACCTATCCACACTATGAAACACCGTGCAGCAGTCAAAATGAATGAAGTAGAATCACGTGCACTAATACAAATTTTTCAGGATATACTTTTGAGTAAAAAGCAAGTCGGTGGCACTGTATTTCTTAAAGCTATTTTTTTTTCTGGAAATAAATACGGAGTAGGTTCAGTTTGTAAGTCAGAGCTCTGCAAATTTTTGATAATTAAGATCTTATGGACAGCATGAGAAGAATGTTTATCTTCCTGTCCTTCATAGTAGGGAATCATTTATCCAACTCAAACAAAAATGGCATTAAGTCATATGATATAAATTAAAGACAAGAGATGGCAGAACACAAAACTGGTTTCTGCCACTGGAACACCTGCCATTAAGCTTCTTGCCAACACTTACTCACATGGCAGTAAAAGGTTTTACATAAGCGTTAATAGCTAGCAGTTTATGTCACATCCTTATAGGTTATCCCAAAGACACTTCCAGTTCAAGGACTCAAAGGTACAGAAAAACTGTGCACAAACTTATGTTGTTCAAGTAGATTTATCCACAAGATGACAGAGTATTAAAGGCATCAATAAGAAGACAACTGTGCCAAAAGTTTGCCTATGACTGGTTATAATATATAAGTACTTGAGGAATCCAGACTATAAGTGGCAGACTTTTGAGGTGAAAAATCTAAAAAGCTACTGTGAGGGGAATGTAATCGTTCTCTGTTGAATGAATTTGCTAAAGAGAGAAGAAGATGGCCAATAGAAAAGCAGCTTATTCCTCAATGTGGATCCACACCAAGGAGAGAAAAGGTAGGATGAGGCCCCATCTCTAGGACCCTAATCAGGGATGTCACCAACGCCTCAGGTATTTCTTCCTGAGGAGCTTTGGGCTTATGGTAATGAAATTTGTATGACCCCCATCTGATAAGAAGTTAGGAAAATGCTCTCTTGTCATCCTTACCCACAGAGGATTTGGGGGAGAGCTATCATAATGAATATATGTTATATCATAAACACCAAGTGGCACAGCTCTAACCAAAAATGTGTGTATAAACACAGACATCCCCACCAAGAGTTAAAGCCATAACAAAGTAAAAGGCATAGCAAAGTTTTTTAAACATGAAATATTGTAACTATTTAATAAGCTACATGGTTCACAAAATCCATAAATTTAGAAGTCTTCAAAAGTTGCCTATAATATTTTCAATCAAAAGGCCAATGTTTGTTTCAAATCTTATCACGGGAGTCTTGCCAGTTAAGCAGTCCCATCAGAGATGTCCTCAACTGGAAATAATTCAGATGTAAACACCTGTGGTCTAAAAGCATTCCTCCGGCATATGTGTGACAAAATCTTCCAGGTAAGTAATGAACGTGCCTTTTGAGAAGGGAGAGAATTTCAATAAGCTGCAGGTCTATTAATGAATTAATCCATGCTGTATAACATCTTCTACTGACCCATGGATCCAAGATGCCCGGATGCCCTAATATGTTATCTTTCAGAAAAATATCCGAAAAAGGGCATGTTCCAAAGTATAAATTGGAAGTTTTGCCTTACTGTCATCCAAAATACTCACCAAACTAGTAAGTTTTATTAATTTCTACATTTCCTTTGAACATGTTGAGTGAAATGTGTATCAAACAGGAAAAAATTTTGCTTCAGTAAAATAAAAGTAAAAACATGTTAAAGAGTGAGCATACGGTTTTCTCTCTCATTGCACCCATCTCCCATCAATGAGTGGCATTAATGTAAGTGATTTTCATATAAATTGTACAAATCAAGGAGGAAACTGAGGCCATTTTAAAGAACTGAGGCAATTCTACATTGATACAATGAACAAAATAATAATGTGGATAGTGATGGAGTTGTGACAATAATCATATGCAAAAGCAATAACTTATCAAGGACGAAGTGTCTGAGACTGTGCAAAAGCACTTTATATAGATTTACTCCTCATACCAACCCTGAGAGGTAGATGTTACTTTTTTCACTTTATATAGTAGGAATCTGAAGCTTAGCAAAGTTAAAAGGCTGGCCTAAGTTCACACAGCGAATAATATTGATACCAGGACTCAAACCCAACCAACTTGGTTCCAAAGCTCGTGTTCTTTAACAAACACAGAGTTGCTAAGAGTGATTTTAAATCAAGTGTTTCTGAAAGATGATTCAATTCAAACTCGGTCTTCCTTCAATATGTTTTCAGAAATTCATAATACAAGTATTTACTGGTTACATACTCTCTGCCGGTTCATTTCAGGTACTCGGTGTACAACAGCAATTAAATTCAAAAATATTTTTAAACATCCATTTCAGGTCACAGAACAATTTTAACTTGACAAAAACTAGTCCCATATGAACACCTGTCATACAGGAAAAGGTATTATTGACTTTTATTTCTAAAAAGCCGAAATGTGTTAGCCATCCTAAGCAGGGATGCAGAACAATATGATAAGTGTGTAAACTTGCACTGGCAGCGTGAATAATGTAAAACGGTTTAAGGAAAACACAGCCATTTACAATGATACACCATTCCAATTAAATAGCAGAATTAACTTGAAAGGGGGAAAGCATAATAAATATTACCATTTCCTGAAGTTTAGTAGAACTTTCCTGTTTTTTTCAGTTTCACTTTTTAATCCTGAAGGCATTACTTCAGTGTGTATACATTTATGCTAATCATATACCACAGCCATGGGTTCTTCTATCAATATGAAATGTTTTGTACTTGCTGTTTTTGTGCATCTTGTATTGTTATGTGCAATATACAAAATAATGTGTCTAACTATGCCATTTATGCTTTTGAAAGAAAAAGCAAATTACTTACTGAAGAGAATGGCATTTGCATGCATGTGTGTCAGCTTTCAAGCCATTTCCTTCTGCAAAATATTGCTTTCTACACTTAGAAAATGCATCCATCCATCAGTTACAAACCATTTCAAAGCACTTTATGAATCTACAGAGCAAAATGTACTTATCTTACATTGGCAGTGTCCCAGCTGTTACAAAATTGCTATTGTCCTAATACTTACAAGGCAATTTTAGCATCAGTTAATAATTTTACAGGATAGATAACTTCTAAAGCATTATAAAATGACAGACATTAAACAATAGCAACTTAGCATTTTTTGAAACAGTTCATGACAGCTTAAAAACTAAAGTGATTTTAATGTATAGTCTACGCAGTTTTAGTTTCTCATTGACAATTCCTTTAGAAGATAAAAATGTGAAAATCCTTTTAAATAGTGGGTGAAAGAATAAAACAAATTTATCTTTAAAAGATATTCAGTAAAAAATCTCAATTAGGAATAATGTCTCAGATCTTCCTGTACAGATAGTAGATGACAAGAATTTGAATTTATTTAGGCAGAAAAAAAATGATGGTATCATTTAATGGTAGGGTACCACAAAATAAAAAGGCATATCTATTCATTAAAGCTAATACATAAAGAAAAATACAGCGAATAGCATTTTATATAAATCAGTCTGCATTATTTCTTCCTAAACACTGTTTTCTATCAATCTTAGTTTAAAAGCTTCAGTTTAAGAAAAAATCTGGGTAAATGTAATACATGTGTTCTCTCTTACTCCCTTTGTTTAAGTTGTTGGAGTAGCCATACAACCCATTTTTGGCTGGATATTTTACCATTCACCTTTGATAGCTAATGCCTTGATGATACAGAAAGAAAAATAGCTCTAAACAAATTACATTAATTGGTAGTTTGATGCTTTTACATGTGCAATCTCTTCAAGGAAAAAATGCTTTTGATAAGCACCAATGTGCAATAGCGGCTATTTTCATAAATGGACTTATTACATAAAACCAATTATTCTATGAATGTTTCCGAAGTCCAAGTAATTGACCACATCATCAAAAGACAACTCAAATTCCCTTAGTATGCAATTACCATCTTCTTCACTATCTCTGAGCATATTGATATCACATGGGCTCATGGTACACCAGCTACCCCAGAAAATCGAGTACAAGTTGAGTTTTCGGATGATGTAACTTATATTCACACATTTAATTTTTGATAGAATATTACCTGTGCATTTTAATACTGCCGTTCTCTCAAAAATATAAAATAAGAAGTTTGCATAATTTCAACTCTATTCGTGGCACCAATATACCTAAAGAAAAGTACAATTCAAAAAGTCTCAAATATTTTTTCAGTATGCAATATATGCTATTTATTAAACAGTTGTGTATTATAAGACATACAAATCCTTATTTTACTCCTTCTAAAAGGAATACATGTGGTAAAATAGATTAAATAGCCAGTCAGTGTTGCCAGCTCCACTGAGGCAGGGACCATGTCTCTCACAGACCGTTCCATTCCTAATCATCACACTGTGCCTGGAACATAGTGTATACACTATAGATGTTTGCTGACTGACTGAGTGACTGAATTGGTCTGATTCAATAGGGATTAACTATTTCAATCCTACATTAGCTTTTTTTTTTTTTCGCAAGGAAGGATTCGCCCTGAGCTAACATCTGTTGCCCATCTTCCTCTTTTTTCTCCCTCTCCAAAGCCCCAGCACATGGTTGTATATTCTAGTTGTAGGTCCTCCTAATTTTTCTGTGTGAGCCACTGCCACAGTGTGGCAACTGACAGACAGGTGGTACAGTTCCTTGACTGGGAAACGAACCCTGGCCACTGATGCAGTGAGTGCCAAACTCTAACCACTAGCCCACCAGGGCTGGCTCACCTATTTTTTACTTACATTTTAAATTTCAAGCGTTTTTCTCAGTGTGCATATATAAAATAGGTCTCAAAAAGAATTCATTTGGCTCTGACTTGTAAAGTGAAACAGCCACTTCTTGCCAAACATTAATTGAGAAATATAAATCTGTCTATTAAAAAGCGATCCTGTCACGTACTTGCATGTGACTTAAAACTTTATGGTATCTTTAATAAAATGACATATTAATAATATAAAGCTAACTTATATCTGCAATGAAAATATAGAGAATTAAGGTAATATTAGGTACTTCTTTCCTTTTGCCCTCATATATGATCAAAATAACAGGCCTATTTAAATTATTAAATATTTATTTACTATTGCCTTTGCTAACATGTTTATTATTAACTAGTATTGAGTATAATGGGTTTTATACAACATAACTGAATAAAAAACATAAATTCTTGGTACCGAGAGACTAACACGTTAAAGTTGCAATTTTAAAGTGTCATTAAATTCAATCATTTTTGAATCTCAATCTCAAAATACAAGTCCATCTCCCCAATTTTTAGCAAAAATGTATTTAATGACACTGACAATGAAATCCTAATTAAAGAAAAACTTATTTATATGGGGGGAATGCCACAGAAGCGGGGGTGGAATTTGGCAAGCTCCGAACAAGAAAGCAGCCTCAGACTTTCCATCATCTTTTATTACTGAGCTTTGAGATATTTCAGACACTCCAGAATGCAATCTTTGAAGTGTGTTTGTAATATCTCCTTCCCGAATAGATCTTGAGTCAGTTTCCACTTTCCTCTTCACACGTTACATGGCCATGCTCCATCACTAGAATCTATGTTTAACCAAATGTGAAGACTCTCGGATAAATCCTACTCTCAAAAGAGATCAGACATTTGGCTTGCAGAGCAATGAACCAGAATTTATATTTTCCATTAAACCTGGACCCAGTACCTGGAGATTAGATTACTCCACTGGAGGATTCTACTGTACATTTTTAAGCATATGACTGAGAACTTCCAATGAGTATTTATTACGTTATTGAATTTCTAAACCTGAAAACTTGTTGTTACCTTAGTTTTTCTTCTAACTTCTCATACATACCTGCATTGTACGAGTTACTAATGTAAACAAATTACATTTTGAAATTACTGGCATTGTTCAGATGCACATCAACTGGTTTCAGGCAAGAAACCCTGAAGAGCAAAATACAGCAATTTGAACAGGGAAATTTCTTAAGGGAGATACTATCTTGATGCTATACATTGTAAATACAACTCTAGATACCATACTGTTTCCAGGAAATTGATCCAGAATATCTGAAACATCCTCCTAAGACTTCCCCTTGTTTTGATTGGCCTCGTCTAAAGCAGATGGATCCAAATCTGAGGAGAATGCAGACTATTCTGATTTCTGGGATCTGATACACTGAGGTCAACATGATCCCACACCACTGGAGTTTGCTAAGAGTCACTCCGCCCAGCCTCTCCAGACCCATTTCACTGAAACTGCCAATTTCAACAGCTACCCTAAATCTATCATCTACTTATGAAAAAAGTATCTTTATTTGGTATGAATGCAACTTTTTAGATATAAATGACCAACCCTGTTAGACTCTATCCGTAGCTTTAAGTTGCCCCTCATACCACAGCAACACAAGCCGAGACATTCTGTAGATGATAGCTTAATGAGTGTGTCTCATCTGAGCCCTAGAAGGACTTTATCTTGCATATATTCTATAAAGTATCAATATTTCAGCAGGCGCTCTAGAGCTAGGCTGCTTGGATTTAAATCCTGCTCTAGCATTTTTACTATGTGTCTCCTTGGGAAAATTGCTTGACCTCTCTAAACACCTTTCCTTATTTATAAAATGGGGATGATAATGGTGATATTAATTACCTGCCAAAGATTAGATTTAACTGATAAAATCCATACAAAGTGTTTCGAAGAGTGCCTGGCATATATTAAGCACTGAAATACAAGTGAGTTTTCATTTTTAACATGTTTGGCTTCATCATCTCCAACCTTTTTAGTACCTTCTTTGCTAGAGTAAATCAGAAATCCATTCAACTCAGCGCAACTACTGAGTTAATCCTCACAAACTAACTAGGAAATAATACACTGAGTTGAGTAGATAGTGCAGGGAAATAATCTTGTTTGAAAGGAGAATTTTACTATCTGTAATATCACAAAAAAACCTTCAAATTATAAATTGTTCGGTTGCATATCTTACCTCAGAAGACCTGAAAATTAAAACCAATCATGGTTGCTTACAATTGTATATACATTTATATAGTATATAATATAAAATGTATAGTATAATATTAAATGAAAGCTTATATGAAAATCATAATTGAAGGAAGTCTACAAATTCTTAAGATTTGAGGCAGGATGACTAAACCTTTTGAAATTAAAAGGGTTTCAAGAACATAAAGCGCATTTCTACTTTTCTTGCTATTATTCAAAATTAAGATATTGAGGCTATTATTTCTGGTTTATCCATTAAACTTTGACTTAATTTTTTACAAGCTGGATAGAGCTTATTTTGGGGACTTATTTACTTTGAGCATGTAATTTCTTGTAATTTTTTTCGCCAAATTTTGATCTAATAGAAAATTCAACATACTGTTTTATTTATTTCTTGAATGTTAAAGACATTGCAATCATTAGTGTTTATGCTGATATTATCATTTTAGAAAAATTAATTTTTAAAAGTACAAGGATATATTTAATCTGGAGCAGATTCGTTAAAGATCTAAAGCTAATTTTCAAATACAGAGTGGATAACTTGAAAAAATACCATATAAAAGAATACACTGAAAAAACATACTTATGCCTGCTTATATGAGCAGTGAAAAAAATCATGGAATCAAATGAATTTATTTCAGGCAACTCTTTGAAAGAAGCTTTCGTGTTACATAAGTACTATATAAAATATTAGATAAGATAATGTATGAAAAGGGCTTAGCATACTGTCTAGCACACAGTAAGCCCTTAGTATATGTTAGCTATCATTTGTCATCATCGTTATATAAAAAATGTTATTTTTTCATTATTTGTTTCCATCTTGAGTATGAACTTCTTGATCAAGTGATTCAAAGGTACACTTGCTTTGCCTACTGGGAATATGTTGAATAATTGGTTAATTTCAGACTCTGCTCTCACCCAAATATGTCCCTTTTTAGTTTAATCATAACTCTACTATATATTGTTACTGCAACATCATGGATAACAATCTATCTCTTCCTATGTTTAAGTCTGTAAACATAGTAATAGCAAATGTTTTTCTTCATTATAAGTAATAATGTTTATAATGTAAATGTTGCTACTGTAACATTTAACATTAACAATAATTATTCAGTGAGCATTCAGTTGGCTACCAGAGATATAAGATAGAGAAACTGTGTTTCTCAATTGAAAGAACATCTAATAATGGTTCTGGGATCGACGTTGCTATCTTCATACATAGACAATATCCTGTAATGCCAAAATACTTTGTTTTTGTTATTTTTCTTAAGCATAATCACCCATAATTAGGCAAGAGAATTTCACAAGAATCAACAATTATTTTGTCTCTTAAGATATAATAAATATCCAAACTGCAACTATTTACCAGAAATTAAATTGTCCAAAAATTGTATTTTTACAGTAAGCTCAACTCCAAAGTAAGTAAAATTGGGGGAAAAAATCACTATTCATCGCCTATAGTGTAATCTTGAAAAAAAGACAGAAAAGTTTTTATTAAAAAATAGCAATGTATTCAAGAAAGCGTGTAAAAGCAACAGATACCTTCAAGATGAGATGTTCTTTTTCTTCTGATGTATTAAATTAATTTATTATTTTGTTCAGTAATGGGATTTCAATAATATTGAAAAATACAATCTTGTAAAAAAAACTACAAGTCCATTCTTAGCTTCTTAGCATACACTGAAAAATCGCAGTTTAAAAGTTGTGGTTAAATGCACATAAAAATTAGAAAATTAAATCATGATATTTTCAAAGTAAACAACATTTTCAGAATTCTCTCTTTCCTTTACCTTCAAAATGCCTATATATTTGGCTCTAAGGCTTTGATTTCTCAACTAACTCTAATATTGTCTGAGTTATATTCTGCTATTAAATCTTCACACATATTGCTCCATTTGCCTACACTCAAGTCTTGATCCCATCTTAGATTTAAACGAAAATTTCTTTAAACTTCTCAAATTTCAAAGAATGTAGCTAGGATGCTTATGATAGAAATAGTGTTTTCTCCAAGAATTTCTTGAAGCATGGAGGTGCAAACCAAGAATAGCTGTTTCAATCATATGCCTTCAAACTGGAATATATTTTGTCATTTTCTCCTAAAAGATCCTGAAGTTATTTGTAATACGTATGATCTTTAAGTAGAAGGTACGTATGATGATTTTCCATAGCTGTGGACATTTATGGCACAGAAAGGCAAAGTGGCAAACTTAAGGTGGACTATGGGCAAACTCTACCATAGGGTTGACAAACCTTTCAAAAACAAGCAGGAGAGACGGTGATGGACTTTGCTCTTCATAGATCCCTCCTCCACACATCTTTAATACTATACTCAAAGTGATCTATGGTTAATCTGCTTCAAACAATCAACAACATACAATATGCACTGACTAGTTGGTGTTTGTTACATGCTATGTGAATACAAATGATGTGTAAGATATTAACCTGGCCCTCGAGAACATTGCAATGTAACCAGGAAGATAAAGTTAAACCTTGGGGCACTAACTTGGAAGGATAATTAGGTATTAAAGTGCACAAAGCAGTCTGTAAGTGTGCCAGAGGTAATAGTTTTAAGTACCCCTCAGTTCATCTTAAGAGGTACTGATATCCGAATTTCTTTCCCAGCAACTCTTTTGCTGCTTTGTCCAAATAGGGAGAAAAGGAATAGGAAAATAAAAAGGTCTTCCCTTGAGGGGGAAGAAGAATGAAGGAAAAGGCCTGAAGTCAATCAAAAGCATCCCTTCTTAACATTTCCTCATCCATTAGGAGAGCTAGGAATGGTACATAATAGTGTGTGTGTGTGTGTGTGTGTGTGTACGTGTGAGTCTCGTATAATATTTACTTCAATTTGGCCAGAACACTATTTTATGTTGTGGTAGTCTGAAATTTTTGTTGACTTCAATTGTTATGATATTGTTTTTCAGGCCATTGGAACTAATTTTGATGGAGATTGAAAGTATTCTCTCAGAATACTTGGATTATCTTAGATGAGGCAAATTCACTAGGGTTTGACTTCTGCCAAGTCTTTTTTTAACATTTAAAAAATATAAATTTAGACTTACAGAAGAGTTGCACGAATAGTACAAAGAATTCTTACATATCCTCCACCCAGCTCCTCATAAGGTTAACATCTTATATAACCATAGTTCAATTATTAAAACCAATAAATTAACAATGATACTATATCATTAACTAATATACAGACTTTATTAGAATATTGCCAGTTTTTCCACTAATATCCTTTTTTCTGCTTCAAGATCCTATCCAAGGCCCCATATTGCATTTAGTTCTCATGTCTCTCTAGGGTCCTTCAGTCTGTGACAGTTCTACAGTATTTCACGTTCTTGATACTTTTCATGAGTACATGCCAGTTATTTTTTAGAATGCCCCTCAATTTGTGTTTGTCTGATGCTTTCTCATAATTAGATTGACATTATGCTTTTTTGGCAAAAATAAAATAGAAGTGATATATCCTTCTCAGTATATCATATAATGTGGTAATGATGGCATTATATCTTCTTACTGGTAATGTTAACTCTGATCACATGGCTAAATGGTGTCTGCCAGCCTTATCTATTGTAATGTTAATATTTTCCCTTTAAAATTAATAAGTATATTGTGAGGAAATAGTTTAAAACTACGCAAATATCTTACTTCTCATCATTCATTAATTTTATCGTACATTGATTTTTTGGGGGGGGGAGGAGGGTGAGGAAGATTGGCCCTGAGCTAACATCAGTTGCCAATCCTCCTCTTTTTGCTTGAGGAAGATTGGCCCTGAGCTAACATCTGTGCCAGTCTTCCTCTATTTTGTATGTGGGATGCCACCACAGCATGGCCTGATGGAGGATGTGCAGGTCCACGCCCAGGATACAAATCTGTGAGCCCCAGGCAGCGGAGGCAGAGCACGCAAATTTAGCCACTACACCACCAGGCAAGCTCTTACATTGATGGTTTCAACAATTGTATACAGGTGGATAAATCCTATGGTATTTGTTTAACAGTGACTTTCTATTTCCCTTATTCCTGTTAGATTTATTAATATATATTCTATTGTAAAGGAGAGTACTCTCTTCTATTTATTTACTTTTCCATTTACATATTTATATCTTTATTCAGTCATTGACAATAATTTTAACCTAACAATTATAATTCAAATATAACATTAGTTAGGTTGTTATCTAATTGGCCCAACTTTGGCCTGTGGGAGCTCTTTAAACTTGGTTTTTGTGGGTTGTTGCTTTTTTTTTTTTTTAGATAGCTCCATCATTTTGTGAGTACCTCTATACTTTCTGTTACCTTAAGATGTTCCTGTCTCATCTTATATTTTCTCTGCCCTTGTCTTTCCTGGCATCAACCATTTCTCCAGGGAGCCCTTTCCTTTCATTGGAAAATAATATTTAGATTCCAAGACCTAAAACTAAGTATTCTTACTGCTACTGGAGTGTCAATTTTTCTAAACCTTCTCAGACAACAGTGCTAGGAAATATATATGTGTGTAAGAACACATGATTATACACACTTGTTTACTTCTGTATGTATCCATCTGTATAAATATTAAAAACTATGCGTTCACATTGATACCTTTTATTCTGGCTTAACATGACAGGTTAAATTGGTTTTAGTTTTTTAAATGAGGTTTTAGTCTTTCCTCATTTTCATTTGTAACCTCTTTCTCTGACAGTGCACAACATGGCTCTTGTTATTATCAGCATATTTGCTTATTCGTTCAAACCTTGTGTGAACACAAAATAGTTTCAGAATTGCTAACTTCTGCCCATCTCCAAAACAAATTTACTAAACAGAGTACAACATTTGTGGAAAGCTTGGTTTTTTATTTGCTTTATTTGTCTTTAGACTTACAGCATTTAGTCAAAATACTGCTTTCTTTTACCTCCCCCCCAACTAGTGCAGTTGTTTTATTCATTTATAATACAATTAGGTTCACTTCTTATGGTTGCATTTTGGGTTCTTCTCACACCCTGGTTTATTTAATGATCTATTTATTTGAGAGGTATATGAAACAATATTATGGATAGCAACTATAAAAAATGTATATTCACAGAAGTGTTGCTTCTTCCTCAACCCTGTACTATATTCCCATTGTCTCCTCATTTCTAAGCTTTCCCGCTCACCCCTGTATGTAACCAATCTCTTTAGTTTCTGTTTTATCCTTCCTGTATGTATTTTCCACAAATGAGCAGACACATGTATAATTTCTTATGCTTCCTTCTTGCTTAGATGGTCACATACTATAGGTACTTTTTGAACTTTGCTTTTTTCACAGAGCAGTATATCTTTTCTTTATAACTTTATTTTATTTTATTTTATTTTATTTTATTTTATTTTATTTTATTTTATTTTATTTATTTATTTTGAGGAAGATTAGTCCTGAGCTAACTACTGCCAATCTTCCTCTTTTTTCTGAGGAAGACTGGCCCTGAGCTAACATCCATGCCCGTCTTCCTCCACTTTATACGTGGGATGCCTACCATAACAAAGCTTTTGCCAAACGGTGCCATGTCCCCAGCTGAGATCCGAAACAGCGAACCCTGGGCCACCGAGAAGCAGAACGTGTGCACCCAACCGCTGGGCCATTGAGCCAGCCCTAGAACAGTATATCTTGAAAAGACCTTTCTCATTCTTATTTACAGATGCATAGCACTCCATTGTGCAGATGTACCATAGTTTATTCAACTACATTCCTATGTATGGGCATTTAGGCTGTTTCCAATATTTTGTAAGTATAATAAAGAAAATTTTAAGAGATTCCCAATGAAAGAATTTGTTCCTATATCATCAGGAGATAGCCTAGGAAAACTTCAAGACTCTTAGACAAACTCCATATCAAACAGGGCACTGAAAGTATGGTGCCACGAGAGTTACAGATTAGGAACAATCTGTGGTGTTGGAGCTTCAGGTTCCTTGCAGCTCATATCTTATATGTAGGGCATTCAAGGTTTCCACATGCTCAATTACTGAAAATACAAGTAGATCAAATGAGGACCAGGGCCATGGCAAAGACTAAGGTGCAAGCATTTCATGACTAGAAACAATGACCAAGTGCACAATCAGAAGTAGATTCCAGAATGATGTGCAAATGGGACCAGTCCCTTAATGGACTCCATTGAAAAAAAACAGCTGTCCAGATAGAATGAGGGTCCTCTCCGCAGAGGGAGTAAGGCCCAGGGAATGGTATAAAACACTTCCATCATAAGCTTTCCAAAGGAAAACTTGGAAGGGAGGTGGGGAAGGAGAGACTCTAAGGAATTTGAGGAGAGCTAATCCTATCAGGGAGTTTGAATGTAAAATGCATTGAATGTTCCTTTACAGAAAGTATTGTATTAATTATATATTGCTGTATAACAGATTACCCTGAAACTTAGTGGCTTAAAACAACAAATATTTATTATCTCAACTTATCTATGGCTCAGTAATCCAGGAATGGCTTAGCAGGGTAGCTCTGGCTCTGGGTCTCACGTAAGATTGCAAACAGAATGTCATCCAGGGCTTCTGTCATCTGAAATCTTGATGGGGGCTTCAGGGTCTGCTTCCAAGCCAATTCACATGGCAGTTGGCAGGAAGCCTCACTTCCTCACTAGCTATTGGCTTGAGGCCTCATTTCCTTGCCACATGGATCTCCCTATGGGCTTTTTAAGTGTCCTCATGACATGACATTTGGCTTCCCTCAGAGTGAGTGACATCAAAGAAAGAGCAAAGAAAAAACTACAATTCCTTTATGTCCTAATCTCAGAAGTTACACATTGTCAATTCCACCATGTTCTTTTCTTTAGAAGCAAGTCACTGAGTAAGCCCACATCCAAGGGGAGATCTGCCTATTGAAGGGAGAAGTATCAAAGAATATGTGAACATATTTTAAAATAATGACAGCTGTTTCAAACTGAAGGAGATGAGCGACCTATAATTATTAAACTAAAATTTATTTCTTTCACCAACAGGGCTTAAGCTCCAAAGTAAGATCAGTACATAATAAAGGAAACTACATTTTTATATATGTTATGTGCAAATTGTCACCCCTGCTATAGGGTAAAGGTAGATTATTGTGAGCCGAAGTGCTGAAAAAGACCATATACATTCTCAAATAACTTTTTAAAAGACCGAATCTATACTACCTCTATGAAGTCACTAATGGCATGTCTTCTTCTTTTATCATTACCACAAATAAGATTGTAGAAAGGCTTAAATTCTCATTTACACAATTCTTGAATTCTGCAATGTAAAGAACCTTGGGCTTAATAATAATAAACCTTTGGAGAAAGATGCAGATTCAGATACGCCTTGGTTGGAATCTCCTTTCTAGTTATTAATTTTGTGAGAAAGTTTCTTTATGCCTCAGTCTTCCTATATGCAAATAGGGATACTCATGCCTCCTTCATAGTATTGGTGTGAGTATCACTAAAGCACCTGGCATAATATCAAATACTCAGTGGATACTCAAAAAATGCTATTATCACTCCATGCTGCATAAATGTAATTATATTGATACAGTTCTAGGATTGAACCTCCTAACGCTCATTCTGTTTAGAACTCTGCAAAGTGTCGTACATAAGTATAAGCATGAAGGACATACAATCAGATGATTTCAGGAGACAAATTTTGCCATCTTCATCAAGTATAATGTTGGTAATAAATGGAACTAATAAAATCTATTTATCAGTACCTAGGATTAACCTACATCTTTTGAACTACCAAGGGAAGATTTCTGAGAGTGAAGAGTTCTGATACTGAAGTCGGATAGCCTGGGTTAAAATGCTGATTGCATACTTATTAGGTGTGTGACATCGGGCAAATCAGTAACTTCTCTGTGCCTCAGTTTCAGCATCCATATAATAGAAATAATAGTACCTTCCTCTTAGGGGTATTAGGAGAATTAAATTAGCTAACATATTAATTAAATGAACACCTGGAATATAGTAAGCACTAAATAAATGTTAGCTATTTTCATGAACATGATTGTGATGATTACTATTATTATTATTATATTCATTTTGCTTTTTTTCTTTGGAGGGAAAAAGAGTTTTGAAAGTAAAAAAAAAAAGTACCACTATTAGTTCTAGATGATATTTTTAAACAATTTCCTTTGTGGTTTTTTTGATGAATTATTTTAGGAGTAATAAGGAAAGATTGTATTCTTAACGCCTAGTAACTTGAAAAGGAGAAGAGTCTGAGAAAGAGGCCAAATGTTATACGTAGGTCAATTTCAGAGTTAGAAATGTCAAAACCTGTTTCAGAGTGTCTGAATCTGGACAAAGATGTGTAACTGTTAATCCATTTGAGGACAATCTGAACAAAAAGCCCTGAGGGAAAATGAAAGGCCAATAGCTACTTCTGTGGTGGCGTCCCAGAGCCATCATGCTCCCTGCCTCTCCAGCCCTCTGTCCTCAGTGTTCCCCATCTCCCTGCAGTCTCTTCCAATATCACTCCAAATGTGCCAATTACTGACCAGGATTCTCGCAAGATTCTTTATCCCGTTCCTTATTTCAGTGATATATGAAACCCTAGATTTGAAAGAAGTTGCCAGGGAGCTAAGCAGCACTGTGCAGTCAAGAAAGCTTACGCAAAACTCTGGGAAAATAACGCTAATTTTTCTACTTCACTATTTTTCAGAAAGTTTTGTTCAAATGAGAATTTTACACAAAAACAAAAATCAGCTTAAAATATACGGTCATTTATTACCAGAGAAATATGGAATTTAAAGCAGGAAAATTTTTAAAGTCATGACTCTCTACAGTATAGTGGTAGCCTTTCCTGGTCAACAGAGGTCTATTAATCTAAGTGAATACCAGCCCAGTGCAACTATACCTTACGGGAAAGATTAGTCAAAACCTAAATATGACTTCAGCTGCCGGTGACTATGAGAATGGTCACATTTACAAAAATACTTAAATTGTGGCTGGGTCTTAGTGCATACATTTTATTGCACACTTCATCTTCCTCAAATCTTCCCTTGTGACATTTTCAAGGAGGAGCTTCACTTGTTTCCAGGAACAAGTTTCACTTCTGTTTTTAATCTCTGCTCAATTCACAGAAGTCAGATCCTCGTAAACTGCTTGAGACGGCACACCAACATTATTGCTGCCTTTGTCCTCCATGCCCCCACCAGTCAGATGTGAATTTGCACAGAAGTCTTAGCTGACAGGGCATTCAGAGAAAGCCCTTTGCCCAACTCCAAATGGAACTTTGGTAATATTAGCAAGATGATAATGCCTTAAACTAATATGTACTAAAATGTTAATGCTTTCCATATAATATTTTCATTGTAAATGAAGTAATTTATGCCTTGGTTTAATAGAAGAATCATGAGAATTTTCACCAAAAAGCCGCTGTAAGAGATTGAATGGATGGTGTAAACTTTGGTGCCTTTCAAAATGGAGAAGTGACCTTGTTACAGAACCAATGAAGTTTTATAGTTCTTGGCAAAGAAAAAAGAAAATTAAAAAAAAAAGAGAGAGAAGTGAAGGCTCATCTTTCCCTCTTTTAGTAACTTTTGAGTGAGTCCATAAACAAGATTTTCATTCTATCCTAAGCTTTAAGGTGGGCTTATCAGTATTTGCCTATTTTAAATAATAGATAGTAATAACTCCAAATATGAGTAGAAAGCACATTTTATAAATATAAGATGTTTCACAAAGGAAGGTTGACCTCTTGATTTTGCTGGAACTTAGTAATTGAATAAATACTATTTTCTTATATGCCTTTAGCTCCTAAACAGGAAGGAAAATACTTGCACCTTGAACTATAATTTTCTTATCCTCTGGAAAATTGTTCTTTGACTAATATAAAGCACCCTGACACTCACCTCTGCTCTGTGGCAGCAGACAGAATTGCTTTGCCTTCAGGCATAGTTCTTTAAACTCCAAACAAGGTACTACCTATCATTTTCTAAGTTTGAATCTATTGCATAAGGAGGAGTTTCTATGAATTCAAAAGTAAAAACTATCAAATCTGAATCTTTGATATTCAAAAGAAAAAGTAGAGTCAAAATACACATTCCACTGAAAATATATGATCTTCCTTAATTTCAAATGATATTAATTTACCATGTGGGTCAAGTAAGCTCCCTGTTAGGGAAGAAATTATATTCTTTTGTTTGTTCTTTTTTGGTGAGGAAGATTGACCCTGAGCTAACATCAATGGCCAGTCTTCCTCTTTTTGCTTGAGGAAGAGTGCCCCTGAGCTAACATCTGTGCCAATCTTCCTCTATTTTGTATGTGGCATGCCGCCACAGCATGGCTTGATAAGCAGTGTGTAGGTCGGTGCCCAGGATCCAACCCTGCAAACCCCAGGCCACTGAAGCAGAGCACACGAACTTTAACCACTATGTCACAAGGCCAACCCACATTGCATTCTTCAGCGAAATAAATGGAAGAGAGGTCTCTCTAGTGCAACACTAGCAGACAAGAGGAAAGTGACAGGCACAGAGGTGCCTAATAAAGGAGGCTAATTTCAAAAGTAAGATAGAATTAGAGGGGAAGACCTAACAGCCCAATGAATGAAAGCTTTTGCATGTGAAAAATGATTAATGCTCATATAAAATGAAGCTTTTATGACAAGAATTCTTAGCTTATTAATTTTCTTACACTATAACTCTGCAAGAAATATTTTTTACATCTTAGTCTGGAAAGGTTCTTTATGAAGAAAGCAAAATGTTCCCAGTCTCATTTCTCACCCTTCTTGTGTGCACCACTCATTGTAGAAGAAGGTGTTCTCACTCCAAGATCATTCTATTGAAGAGGAAGAATAAGTGTCTCAGACTGGCAATGGACCCGATCTAGGAATGGCACCATCCAGACATAAGTCATTGTATGAGACTTTGAAGGTTTTTTTAAAAGACAACATGGATTGCCCCCCGGTTCTACTGAAATGAAGAGGAGGGAAGAACTCTACTTTTTCTGAAGGCCTTGGTGTCTGAAACCAAGAACATCAATTTGAAGTATTTCGAAATTTAAATAAGAAAACAGAAAAACAGCAGAACTCTGTGGTTGGTGAGATGTAGCCAAAATGAGTGTGCTAACGTAATCATTTGCACCCTTTCTGTGCACTCGCTAAAATCTTACCATCAGCTTATACTTAACAAATCGCAACTAGTCCAGAGCCTACTGAAAATATCATCAAATTTTATCTTCAAGACGTAACACTGAAATTTTTTAAAGTACAAAATAATCGATTTCACAATGTTCTATACAACAATTGGAGAGGTTTTCTTGCAAAATAGTTCACTTTATTTGCCTATCTATAAAACGGAAACCTAGATTTCATTTTATGATAATTCACATTTCATCTGAAATATTCATTCTAATAATTTTAATTTTTAAAAGGATGCATCCCTTTCAAGGAAAAATGAAGATTTGATATGAAATGATCTTGAAAATACAATATCTTTGACTGTTTAAAGAGGCCGAAATTTTATTAGTAGGCTTTTAATCATTTAAAACAATAAAGAGAGTATCTTCTATTCATTTGCAGTAGGACAAGGCAGTCTTAAAGCAAGACCATTCCATCAGAGAAGCTTGATTATTTCCTCAATGTTTTAAATTATGCATATGATTGGTGACACAAATACATGTTTAAGTGGTTGCAAATTTAAAAAATCAATATTCCCAAAGAACTAAAATTATGCCCAATCATAAATAACAAATTAATTCACCTGCATATTTTGATCTGCAACTTTCCCTATGAACACGAACATTTTATAAAAGAGAAATACCTTTTCACATCAACTTGCGTTCATTATGTTTCACACAAATATAGTTCAAATCAAACACAAGCCTTTTCAAACAGAAAAAATATTAGAATCGTTCCCTGTTCTTTTCTTTCCCAGATGATCTGGTGTGAGACATGGAGGGCCATGTTGCACCAAACCCACAGCCACCAGGACCCATTGTTCCCAAGGGAAGTGTAGCCTATGCGGGAATGCAATGGTGTGCTCTGCAAGGAACGTGGAAAATAACATATGTCACTACTGTACAGTACACAACAGACAATTATGATTCAACTGTCCAAATTATAATCAGTTTGACAAATGTCCACAAGCGTCTTCATTCTGTTTTATATTTTCCCTAAGACAAGGCAATCACACAACCAGACAATTCCATCAGGGAAGCTTGTTAGCTGCTTAGTCTGTTAAACCCTGGTTGCCATAGCATCTAGAGTTGAAAAAGCTGCAGATTGGCATGAAAAAGCATGTCGACAATTGCCCTGTCACAGCATGCAAGCCAGGTCTGCTCAAAGGCAGCACACTACAAGTTTTCTTTCCCAGTTTGCACTACCCCATGCTGTTTAATAATATCCATTTACTGGTATTGGGATTGATCGAGCGCAGTGTAAAATTCACATCTACTGAGACTTTGCTTTTCACACGGGGTGAAATTCTTTAACAAATGGGAGTATGGCAATTAATTTAGAAATGTAATACAGTATATACTATAAGAAGTATATTTAGATTTAATAGAGAAACTATCCAAAATTTTAAGGCACAGTTCTTTAAAGAGCCAAACAGTTTTACTTGGCAATTTTTCAGTTGACTTTCTAGTCATTTCTAAAGCCTAGTCATACTTTGGAGATGACAGACAGCGTTCAAAATCCAGTAGTACATTTTTAAACATGTTTTAATCATGCCATAGTCATTTCTTCCTTATGTGCATGGTATAATTTAATTAAGGATATACATTTCTAAAATAACTATAATTTAATTAAAGATTAATATCATGAACACTGAAATTACAGTCTGGTGAGCAATGTGCATCAATTTTTTTCTAGAGGGATCATATACTTAATGGTGATAAATTACCATGTATTAATAAGAAAAAGTTGGTTTCTACCAAAGGGTATTCAAAGCCCTGCCAACTCTCAGATTTATGCAGTATACGCATTTTAAATAAAGTAAAGCATGTTTACAAACAACCATTGTTAACTTTTTGGAACTATGAAATGTGAAAATATATACATAAGTTGTGAAACTTAGAAAATGATTTCGTTCAGAAGTTTATATATGCTTTACTCGATCTTTCTTTCTTCCATTATCTCCTTCTATTCTAAGCTGTCACTTCAATTTAGTTTTCTTTCAATGCGGCAAAGAAAGAAATATCTTAAAACACATACTCAAAAGCAAATTAACCTAGCAAACCAATAAGTATTTCAAACACAGATATTTTTCCATAATACTTGTTCTTTCTATTGATATCCACTGCTCTGCTCTCCTAACATCGCAAAATCATTTTTAATAAAGTAAAAATGATCTCATTTTTGAAAGTTATATATGAACAAAGTTGATAGTTTATCACAAAACAAGAAAGCAAAGTTAATATTTACACTAAAAGAGATACTGAAGTAATGATTACTTTTCATACTCCTAAAATATTGAAGACCTTTTATTTCTAAACAAGATTCTCAAAGATTTTTTAAATAGCATAACCAAACTATAGCACCTTGAGTTTTTATATATATATATATAAGTGTATACATATCAGTATGAAAATAGTGTCACTGAGTGAGCCTCTTCAGAATATAAATTTAAATCCCTCATTTTCTAGGAATTCTCAAAAATCTCAAAATCTTGGGATGAAACTTGGTTCACATATGGTGTCCATGAATGTGTTTTCTTATACCACATCTTCCAGTTTAAAAAAAAAGAGAAAAGCTGTTTACTTGTTAAAGGTCTTTTTATAAGCTTTGATGACTCAAAAACACCTTCATTTTAACACATGGGATTTGGCAAAGAACTTAACCATGTTACCATTTGAAAGACTTTGATATTTTGAAAAAGAGAGAATTAAAAACAACAGAGATTGAAACTTAACTTGGCTTTTGTGTATAGAACATAATTTTCTCAAGTATATTTTTTAGTATAAGAATTTACTACTGAAATTTATCTGCCAGAATACTATAACATCAAAGCTACAGTTATCCTAAAGGAACGATTGTAAGTAGAGCCACAAACTTTACCCTGGTGTATCAAGTTAAAAAAAAAATTCATGGTATACCAGTATGGTAGTCTAAATAGATAAATGTATATGTTCAGTAAAATGCTTTACAAAAGGTTGAAACAAAATTTCTTCAACTACACTTTTCCAAAAAGATTACATTTGAACTTTTGTTTCTTTCTGATTTCCTTAATTCACATGCAATACAGTGCAGTGCAATTCTCCAAGTTGTATTAAACGAAGTACCACCTCTTAACCAGTCTTTAGGACATGCATAGTTTCCTACAGTGCTCAAAGTATTTGATTTGCAAAGCCCAGGAAGTGGGTAGCATGAAAATGAGAGTTCATGTTTTAACTCAGAGTCTCTTTGCTTTAGTCAGGATACCACAAATCTTTCCTGTAACCCAAAGCTGCCTTCCTCTATGATTTACAAACAAATGTTGATCTTTACAACTGGGCTGTGTTAATATTATCCATTCCCCACTACGTTAAAGAAAATTATGTATGAACTGCATTTCCTTTTCTACCGGATTTATTTCATGTACATTCTTCTACTCTTAAAACTGGAAATTAAATCATTCTTTCTGAATTGTTTAGAATGTGCCATTGGATATCACTATTACTTTTGGACGTCCTCTACAAATAATCTACCTTTCAGTCATTTTGATTATTGCCAAAATGAAATTATACAAGAAAATTTTGATAAACCTAATATTCTGTAAAAAAAAGAAAGAAAGAAAGAAAAACTTGACCTGTGGCAGCAAATAGGCGGTATCTTGCAATGTCATTAGTTCCTTTCATAATACAAAGGGTAAATGTCATAATAAGGATATTACGCTGCTTTATTTCATAAAATAAATGCGTCCTATTTATTCTCTAAGTGAAATACTACCTCACACAAAATGTAGATTTCATATAAGCACATACATTCTTTAGTAAGGTGGCTCTTGTTTTTTCTGGGTGATTTTTGCCTTATTCTGAAATTTCCTTCACCTGACTGGAAGCACATTAACTGCTAGATAGGCATCGCACTGATGTCTCTATGCTGTAGCATGCAGCCGTGAATTTGCTACGATCTGTTTAATCAGCAGTGTATTGATTTTCCGCAGCTTTCCTTCATTTTAGCCCCATAGCAGGCTTCTGTAATTTCCTTTGGACAAAGTGTAACCAAACTGTGCTAAGTGATGTTGATTTGCAGGCAAAAGTAAAGGGGTAAATATAAATTAACAAGCTATAAACATTTTACAAGTGGGGAGTCAATAAAAACAGTGTCTGCAGTTTCTTTTAAAAAAATGATTTGAAGCAGATTGTTAACAAACGTGTCCAAAGAAACTGACATGAGTCTGAGAATAATTTTTGCGCTTTGTGATTAAGAATTGATCAGTCTAAAAGCCTCGGACGCAACTGAATCACCCATAAGCTGCTGGTCTGAAAAGGCTCAGCAGGGGCTGGTATTTGTTTGTTAAACTCCCATGATTCCAAGTAGATAATTGGTCTGTGAAGTTCATGGCAGAATCTGAATTTGCTTTCTTGCTTCCCAGCTGGCTGAGCCCTGGTTTATAGACTTCTGTGTACAAATTTAGCCAGCAGCAAACCTCACATCTTTAATATAAAAGGTGTTTTGTTGTGTTTTTCAGGTGCTGAGTGGAAAGCCCACACTCCAGAAGCTCATTAAAAGGGCCAAGTTACAGTACAGGTTTATTTCTGTCACAGCATTTCTGAAAACAGTGACAAAGATTAATATGTTTCTTTAGTACTGGAAAAAGCTTGACACAATCCCTTGTGAATTTGATCATCTGTTTCATTGCCTGTATAAGATTCAATCTCCTATTATATCCTGAAGTTACAGCTGTAAACTAATGCTGGTAAGAATTCATAAGCTATTGCAGAAGCCTGGGGCAAAACTAATTGTTTTATTCAACAGTCGCTTATTTATTTATTATTTATTTCATACCCTCTCCTGTCATCTTTTTCCACTGTTCCTCCTCAAAGTCAAGATTATCTTGGCTCTTTGTCTGAATGCACAGTGCAAATATAGAGACATGGGGAGTTCATGTTTTCAGGAGCTTTCAAAAAAGTTGTTACAGATCAGTGTATTGTGGAAATGTTGTCCACTCTGAATTTTTTATAAAACTATTCTTACTTTCTTTTCCGTGAAATGGAAATTCCTTAAGAAAAAGCAGTATCTGCACAAGCATTATAACCTTTGTGTTCTCTGTAATCATGTGACATTAGACTTTCTCTTCTAGTGGTTGCTGTGTCTCTGGGACATGATTTGACATGTGGTACATGCAAATCCTAGAAAAGTGCAAACTATATCATAAAATGATTCTGTTTCACATCAAGTTAGACAGGCAAATAGCTATTTGCTATTTTCAAAAATTAAAAGTTATGACAATATGCTTTATGAATACCATAAAATAATCTTTTAAATTGAGGAATCTCTCTCTCTTAAGTTAGTTGTAGAGGAATATTTAATCCTTATCTAACAGTTTTTGTTATTATGGCAAATTATATATATGCTACATTAGAATTTTAGATACAAAAATATTTATTCAAAATTTCAAACATTATGCAAGTATAAAATAACACACAAAAAGGAGGATCCCTAATAATCTGTTTGTGTACACTTTAAGTGTTGGTGGAAATTATTGCAGGATTAGACTGAAGAAGTATATTCATGTGATGTTTCAAATTAGACATTAAGCTCCATTATTCTTAGCAGAAGTTGTGTGCCTAATTCCCTATGCACTACAGACATTTGAACCCACAATAACTGATTGTAAATACAGTATGAAACTAGCTAGAGCCTTATTTACACCTGCCAATTTGCTGCCCTCCAGCACTAAAAACAAAAACAAAATGGTAGCAAAAGAACTGCCAAGCAAAACACACTCTGCCCCTCATATACACTCCTTTCTATTTCCACAAACAGAACCTTTTGCTTCCTGTTTTCCATCAGCAAATTCAACTTTGAGATTTAAAATAAAGTTTAAAAAAAAAGATATTTGCATGACATGACAGGAACAAAGTAATTGTTAAAACGGTCATCTCCTCCAAACATGTGTCCCCTTAAAATAATGTAGGTAGTGTAAGTGCCTTATGGATGGCACTTTTAATTGAGGAGTAACACATGTGCCGTGCGATGCATATGTTGCAATGGCAGCCACTTATTTTTACTGAATAGCTACAAAATTTGCACCCAATTTTGTTCGTACAATAAAAGCGCATATTATTCATTAAAAAGAATATATCGTAGATAAGTTAGTTGACAAAGTTGCATTCCCTGTTGTTTTTTCATGCCCTGTGCTTCCTATCATGTCTCATTTGCATAATGGCAGCCCAATTAGTTCCGTCTCTATTTTTTTAGACGCTAAAGCATTTGTCAACATTTCAGTGAGGTTTTCCTACTACCTTGATTCAATGAAAATGACTTCTGCTAAATGTTAGACAGTATTTTACCCTTCTATTGTGGATAGCAATGATTTGACTTATTATTGCATATATTACTTAACTTTTGTGTATTTAAATAGTAACATAAGGTACATAATAATGACTTGCACACATAATGATATGAATAATTTGTATATCAATAGCATGTTTTTCCAAAGAGCTCAACGCCTGTTATTTGATGTTGAACTGTATCCTTCAACATTCAATACCTTGAGTACCAGACGTCCTAATTAAATTTTTAATGTTACTGAGAACAAATATGATTTTTATCACATAAAAGAATATGGAGGATTACTCCACGGAGAAAAAATTAATGGCTAAGTCAAAATTAGAACTCAATACTCTTTAGAGTTTAGATCACATCTAAAATTTCATGTCAAGGGATTATGATTTCCAGGGCTGGTCAACACAGATGTGGAAATCTATGTTTTACTGGCTACCTTGTAAGATCTTGAAGACAGGATAAATGTCTCATTTAACTCTTAGCCAACATTAAACATGTATGTGGTGTTCAGTAAAGATTCATTAAATTGAATAAACTGAGGCTCTCAAGACATAAGTTACAAATATATGGTATCTTAACAGATCATACCAATTCTTGTTACTTACGGCAGTGATGTTTATCAGTTTTTCAGATCAATACATTGCAATTACAAATTGTTGCACAGACTATATTTATTGTGCCTTCTAATTGGAAATGAGGTGAATAGGAATAACATGTAAAGCACAAAACCATGTGTGGCATGCTGTATTTGGATGTTGCATTACTCCAATAAATAAAAGGAGATTAGGTATTTTAGGAGAGAAAAAGATAAAATTCCAAGAACTGACTTTTTATTTTTTGGTAAGTCTGTAAAATATAGAACCCTGTAAAACATTAGCAAATATGAAAATAAATATAAGACAAGTGCTATAAAAGGCATGATTGCTACAGATTCATGAGAAAATACTAATCAACCCATATCATTCATTAGAAATTGCATGTTAAAAAATATAAAGTTTTGATTCTGTGGTTGTGTGATTGGAGTAAGTAAACAGCAGCACCTTGTATTTACCATGGAAAAATATACCAAGAAAGAGACTAAGACCGACATACTTTGTTAATACGAACTTTGAAACCACCTATGTGTAGCTTTAGTCAGTTAAAAACAACCAAATTTCTAAGACCCTTTTAATGGACAAAAGAACAAAATTTTTCACATTAAAATGAAGAATGGCTTCAAAATATTCACGGCTACTTTGGTTTCTTCTTAGATTTAGAAATTTTCTTACCAACTTCTGCTCTCAAATATTAAATCCTGGAGTGATTCAGCGTTGAATTAAGTTGTGTAGGTATATGATAGAAATCTGAGGCATATTCCTAAGGACAAAATTTATGCCAACAATGTCAATCAGATACTTTAAAAGTACTATTTATTTAGGATGATTAATGACTAATGTCTTTGTTGACTTCTTTTTGCAGTTAAGTGGTGGTCTCAAGTTTATTTTGGTAATAAAGCACTGTTCTGGGAAATGAATGCAAATCTTTAGTTCTCATCCATTTAACATTTAGGTTTTTGTTAAGTGGAAATTATGCTTTGTTCTCTAAATTTCTTTTATTCTGCCTTATACTATACCTTCTTCACTCAAAAATGTTCAAACCAGTGAATTAGGTACATACTGTAATATACTGCAATCCGCAACCGCCCTTGGTTCAAGTAACTTCAGAAAGTTAAAGTAAGTTAATGATCAATTGTCTGTGAATGAAGAATGTTTCGGGCCATAGCATATTAGTGTCTGCATGATCAAAATGAATGATTTGTGCTTTTTCAGCTTGTTCTCATTCATTCACTAATATTTCTTTGTAATTCTTTTATTCCTGAATATCAAACGTATGATTCAATTCAGTTATTTTAGTCTTCAGACAAAGCATATTCATTCCAATTAATATAGGTGTCATCAGTGTAGGTGATGTATCCTAGGGGATTTTATAACTAAAATAACAAAAGAATAATAAATATTTACATAGGGTATACATATACATTTATCTCATTATAACCAATAATAATACCATAGATGCGGCACTTAGAATGAAACTGCTCCTTTATTCCCAAATCATAGATTGTCATTTTTGTTGGGCTATTTGTTTGGAAATTTAAAATATGGTTATCTGACTAATTGATTCTTCTTACAGGAAGCTATTCCTTTGGGGGGAGCAATTATAACATCAGGGAGGAGATTGGCCCAAGTGAATTTCCAAGTTTTAGTCAACAATATTTATTAGGCACTTACATCATAACAGAACACTATATCAGGTTTTATATAGGAATAGTCCAAAAAGAACAGTGGATTGCAGGATTCCTTCCCGCACAGAATTTTAGTATATATTGGAAAATTAGGACATACATCAAGAAGACTTAGACGGACACTTTTATTAGCCAGAGTTACCTAACTACCAAGAAAATGCCAAATGGAGGCATCATCACAATCAGGTGGGATTAATCACGAAAAACTTTTCACAGAAAATTAGTTTTAAGCCAGGTTTTGAAGTAATTAAGAAATATTTAATGGGAAGGAGAGGGGCTAAATAAGCTCATCAGAAGAGAATTAAATGTCATTCAACAAATATTGAATGCCTTCTTTGTGCAAGAACTTGGTTGATATGCACAAGACTCAAGCACTGTGCCTGCCCTCATGATCTCTCTGTCTAGTGATGGAGGCATAGAGGCAAAGAACAATGGCACATGCCAAGGCTTGGAAACATACAAAAAATTTTCAGAGAATGGAGAGACTTTTGTTTGCCTGCAGTAAAGATTTCATATAGAAGAATAAAAACTAATTAGTTAATGAGAAGAGCAGGATTGGGTCATCAGTTGACAGATGGTCTTGAAAACATATGCATCAGCTAGAAACGGTTTCGGTCCTGAGAGCTTATGAATCAGAAACTCCAAATGTCATCAGTGTCCTGGGTTCCTTCTTTATTTCCACTCTGTGATTCACGGTGTGAAATTCTAGAACTCATAATCACAATATATCTTCAGTCAAGAAGTATTGGGACTGTCTTCCAGGCCAAAAGAAAGAGAGCAAGAGGTGACAGTGCCATTTTCCTTTGCCCTTTTGAGGAGCTTTCATGAAGGATTAATCCTATGACTCCCAGTTATGTTTCTTTGAACCATACCGTGCCCATAACTACACGGGAGGCTGCTCTTATAGTTGTTGCCACTCTCAACAAATCAGAGTTGTGTATTAAAGAACGTGAGTTTGAATATGGGATAGACAGCCAGTAGTGTCTACCAGAGTACAGTTGAGACATTCTTATTTAGAAAGCACTGAAAGTGAGCAAGAAAGTGCTGAAGAAGCATTATGAAAACAATAATTGACAGAGATTGTTAACAATTGTATGTAAAATAAGTTTTTTCCAAAAAAGAAAGGATTGGAAACAAGATTATTTTTAGAATGTTGAATTAAAGAGCTGAGATATCTTCAATTCAAATTGTTGTAGATAGATAGACTCTGGAAAAGGTTAACCTAAAAAGTGACCTGAGGAAATAATCCTCAACATTTGTTAATGAAAACTATAAAAGAGTCGAAGGATTGTGTAAGTGTGTGTGTTTGTGTGTGTGTGTATGAGAGAAACAGAGAACCTAGATTTGCATTTAGTTAACAATCATTCAGTTGTTTAAATCACAAAGACTGTGGTGTAAGTGTAAAACATGGAGATCACAAATCTTTGAAACAAGAAGAAGGCAAAGAAGCTTAAGAGGGAAAATACACAGGGATAGTAGCTTCTTTTTTATATATATATAGTAAGTTTTCTAATAGAGAATAGAATGGGTATATCTCCTCTAGCATGAGGACTGGACTTCCTTCTACTATGCACACATGTGCACGCACACACACATTTTTCTGTCTTAGTTAACTCTAACTTAGTTAACCCCATTCACCCAAACTAAAAATGTAGGATCATCTTTCCTTCCTTACCCAACGCTCGCATCTAATCAGCAGCAATTCCTATAGGCATTACACACAAAATGCTTATCGAATTTGGCCATTTGCTACCATCTCCACTACTACCACCCTAGTTCAAACCTCCAACATCTCTTGTCAGGGTTACTACAATAGTATTTTACCTGATCACCCTCAACTTTTGTCCCTCACAATGTAGTTTCTCCTGAAAATCAGAGTGATCTTTAAAAAAATATAAATCATATTATGCCCCTTGCATGTTTAAAACTGTTGAAGAGCTTTCTACTGCAATTAGAATTAAAACCCTCAGATCTTGTAACACGGCACATTTCTATAGTCATACGTGATCTGACCCCTCAGCACTCTTCCACTTATTCTCTCTACATTGACTCACTTCCTATTTCTGTAGCACCTTAATATCATTCCTACTTGAGTGTGTTTACGCTTACTCTTTGTCCTTTCTACAACACTCTTCCCTCTAGATGATTACCTCCATATATCTGGCTCCTGATCATTCAGGTCTCAGAGGCCTTCAGAGTCCAGCCTATCTAAAATGATCTCCATTCATTCAGACACCATCGCTGTTTTAGTTTCTTCAGTATAACTTTCACTATCTAAAATATGTGTCTTATTATTTATTGGGTATTGAGTCTATCTAGTAGAATGTAAGTTCAATAAGGCAGGCACTTTATCAGTCATGTGCATTATTGCTTCCCTGCACTTAGAACAGCTCGTGCTTCAAAACAAGCACTCAATCAACACTTGTGGAATGAATAAATGATTAGAATGGCTATTAGAAGATATCTGCATCATTGTCTTTGAAATGAGGCAAGTTTTAGACTAGCTGATGAGAAGCAAGAAGAAATATTAATCCTCTCTTGCAGTAGCAAAAGTAATGCTGGAGAAGTAAAACAAAAACTGGTCAAAGGCTGTTCTGGAACATTCTCCCAAGTACACAACAGGCAGACAAACAAGGCTATTCAGATTTGGAAATTAAATAAAAAAGAATAACAGGATCAGGGATTGTAGATTCTAGTAGAGTGACAACACAACCCAGTTTACTCAGAACAGTCCCATCTTATACCTGGAGCCCCAACTTAATTATTAACTATACTCTCTTTTCACTCTCAAAAGTGTCCCTTGGATGAAAATTTTCACAATAAACTTAAGTGTAGGATGCTAAAGAACTGTCCATGGAGTTCCTACAAGACAGAATGAATGGAGATTCTCTGGTAGCTTTGTGTTATGTTACTTGCTCCTCCAAAATGCAGAACAACCTAGAGTGTTTTCCAAAGGCACAGGTCTCAAAGGGATCAACGTGGACTTTTCCACCAGCTGCTTCAGTGACTCTGCAATAAGCAATCCTCCAGGGAATTCAGCCTGAGCTCCTGTGAAAGTATTTGGCATAAAGGAATTAACACTGCTACTTCTGATGCAAAACAGCATGTACTTCACTGAATCATAAAGTCAAACCAAAGATGGAAGGAGTCCCAGAATGCCAGCTTGACTAGGTTCCGGCTTTAGGAAGCTAAATATGAAAACTTGATCTGGTCTCTTTAAAGTACAGGTAAAATGGTCCATGTAAAGACTGCATCACGTGAATAAACCAAATAATTGTATGGCAGCACTTTTACTGGATCTGTAGATATGGGTCTAATAATTTTTCATTCCATTTTCTGTAGATTTATTCCAACTGAGTTTAGAGGGAAATTTTTTAAAGTAGATTTCACAGGTTTTCTTGATAAACTCTGTTACAATTTTTGTCATTAGCAGAATTAGTGTGGTAGTTAACAAGCACAGGTATTTGCTTGGAGTTTCACATATATCATATCTATTAATCACTATAAATACTCTAGGAAGTAGATTCTATTACTATTACTATTCTATAGATGAAAAACATGGATCCTAGTGAAATTAAGAAACTTACCCCAAATTACCTAAAAGTAGAATTGAAGTGAAATTCAAACTCAAGCCTGCAAACTTCAGAGCCAGTATTGAATCTTTGTGCTCTATTCTTTAAATAATGCTATTATTTAGTACACAGTGGTGTGATTGACCAGGATGTGTTAAATACTTAAAGAAAAGATAAGCCATATCCCGACAGGGCTTATAATTTAATTTTTTCCTATTAGTTAAAATAAATCAAACATCCATCAAAAGATTAAAAAGATATCTCATAATCCTAAAAAGGGTCACTTTTCAAGATCCTTTTAGCTTGTTTTAGCATATTTTCACAATTAGCAATCTTTTCTCAAATCCTTTGTACAATAGCACTAGCAATAATCATAGCATATATATACATATATATATATATATACACTTATTATGTGCCAGACTTTGTTCTAAGTACTTCACACAGATTGACTCAAACTCATTCAATCCTCTTAAATTATCCCCATTTTTCAGATGAGAAAACTGTTACACATAGTTCAAATAACTTGTCTGAGGTCACACATCTTGTGAGTGGCAGAAGTAGGATTCAACCACAGACCTGTCTCCAGAATGTGCTTATACACATTAAATCTGCTTTCTCATTCTATATGAATTGATTGATAAATGACTTTCCTCCCCTTTCAGAGATGTTTCTTAAAGAGAGAAAGTTTTTTTTAATTGAGGTAACTTTGGTTTATAACCTTATATAGATTTCAGGTGTACATAATTATAATCCAACTTCTGTATACATTACATCTTGTTCACCACCAAAAGTCTAGTTTCCATATGTTACTGTGCAAATAACCCCCATTACCCATTTCTCCCTCCCCTCCCCTTCTTCGCCTCTAGTAACCATCAATCTGTTCTTTGTACCTACGTATTTTTTGTTGTTGTTGTTGTGGGGTTTTTTTAATGGAGAAAGGAATGTCTCTTCAATAAATGGTGTTGGGAAACCTGGACAGCCACATGAAAAAGAATGAAACTAGACCACTATCTTACATCATACACAAAAATTAACTCAAAATGGATTAAAGACTTGAATG
Source organism: Equus przewalskii (assembly GCF_037783145.1). Lineage (NCBI taxonomy): Eukaryota > Metazoa > Chordata > Mammalia > Perissodactyla > Equidae > Equus > Equus przewalskii. The sequence goes on along the minus strand of NC_091831.1, from coordinate 166,010,975 downwards.
TAAGACCTGAAATCATAAAACTCCCAGAAGAAAACATAAGCAGTATGTTCTTGGACATTGGTCTTAGCGGTATCTTTTTGAATATATCTCCTCAGGCAAGGGAAACAAAAGAAAAATAAGTAATTTGGACTACATCAAACTAAAAAGCTTCTGCACAGCAAAGGAAGTCATCAAAAAATGAAAAGACAACCTAAGAATTGGGAGAAGATATTTGCAAATTATACAGCTAATGAAGGGTTAATATCCAAAATATATAAAGAACACACACAACTCAACAACAAACAAACAATTTAAAAATGAGCAGAGGATCTGAACAGACATTTTTCCAAAGAAGATATACAGATGACCACAGGCAAATAAAAGATGTTCAATATCACTAATTATTAGAGAAAGTTGTTGATTTTCTTTACCCAAAGCACAATGGGTCACAGTGAGATGACCTAAACCTATTCAAGGAAATAAAAATTGTTAGTCTTCAGACTTAGAAATATATGGTGACATGGCCAAAACTTCTTTTTCCTGTATCTCTAGCTATATACACTGGAGAACTAATAACATCCATGGAATATAAATTTTAGTACTTTCGATTATTTAAATTATAGGACTTGGGGTTGGCTTGGTGGCATAGTGGTTGAGTTTGTGTGCTCCACTTTTGTAGCCCAGGTACACGGGTTCAGAGATCCTGGGTGCAGAGCTACATACCACTGATAAGCCATACTGTAGCAGAGTCCCACGTACAAAATAGAGGAAGATTGGCACAAATGTTAGTTCAGGAACAATCTTCCTCACCAAAAAAAAGTAAGTAAACTACAGGGGTTAACATTTTTTTTAAGTATTTTAATATGTTCTTCTGTTTTGTACTTTTCTGCAGATGATCTTTCCAGTAGAACCAAGGAAACCATCTGCAAGGAGGATGGAAGGGGAATGATAGATAAAGAGGAATAATAAATAATAACTATAATAACAGAAATGCATAGAGAAAAGTTTTCAGCTATGAAAATACAAATAAAATTTTTAATTCCAAAATATTTTTGAAAATTAATATTTTAAGTTTAAAGTTTAAAGTAAGTTTGAAAAATGACTTTAAAGGAATGAGAATATTTTTCTTAATTTTTCTATTTTATCCCTTGACTTTTCAAGGGAAAGCAGTGCCAGTTTGGCCACAGTGTTTAATGTAAGGGACAAGAGGACTATGGATAAATCTGCCCCTTCTGGAAAGAGTGGATTGTGGAATGAAGAAGAAAGATAAAGCAAGACGAAGGAGATAGTCAAACATATGTATTCTTTTTCTTTGGGCAAGAGTCCAAGTATTAAATGAACTGAGAAAAGCATGTTAAAAATTTGTTTAATAATATTATACCCTCTGTAATATAAGGATATAAAATACTGGAATATATGTTCTATGGATGTTGTCAGTCATTCAAACTCTCTGGAGCTTCTGCCAAGCATCCTATTTGGGAAGAAATGGAATTAAAGGCTGTCCTCATGCCAATATGGAGATGGCCACAAGAAGAAAAAAACTTCATAGAACAGCACAGAGATAGAGAAGTGGCCTCAGAATCATTCTCAGCTGCTGAATAACATGAAAGGTACTCAGGATTTTCTATAACTTTTTGATAGGGAAAAAGGAAAAAGTTGAATTGATAGGTAGATGCCTACAAGTGGACCTATGTAGAGATATTCAGAATAACCCCACAACACTGGCTACCATGTGGGCATAATAGACCAGGAACTGAATGGAGGATGTGACACATAATCGGAGAGGTCTACAACACTGCAAAAGGTGAGGTGGAACTTGGTTCAGCCAGGGAGAAATAGTGGGTCCTGATCAAGCAAAGAGACCAGATCATGAGTTACAGTAATGGCTGAATTCAGTGACTTGGGCTGAAGGAATGCCCGAAATGGTACCAGCTGACCTCTGCAGGCCTAGTCCAGAGTACAGCTTAGACTAACCATTCCCAGCTGGACCAGAGAAGATGCAGAGAAGTCCAAGTCAGAAGAGCCTTGCTATACCAGTTCTAGTAATCGTAGGCTCCATTAGGAGGAAAGTTCATCTCTAAGATCTCAGTAAAAAATAAGCATTTATCTGATCCAACAAATCATAAATAAAGTACAGACTTAAAGAACCTAATTAAATTATTGAAATAGATTAAGCTCACAGATTTGAATAAAATGTAATATTTTTAAATTTCATTTCAACACCCAGCAAAGATTGGACCACACAGAAAACTTATATCAGATCTAGAAATAGAAACATTTTTTTAAAAAGACTCGACATTTTTCAACACATATGAGTATAGTAAAATTAAATCTAAATTTAAAATGAAAATACATCTTGGCAAAATTTGTGGAATTCAGCCAAAGCAATGCTTAGAGGTAAATGTGTAGCACTCAGTGCATGCATTACAAGAAAAGAAAAATCTAAAATCAATAATCTAAGCTTCCACCTATGGAAACTAGAAAAGAAGAGCAAATTAAATCCAAAGCAGGCAGATGAAAATTAGAGGATAGAACAATGAAATTGAAAACAGGAAATTAATACAGAAAATCAATGAAATAAAAGCTGGTTCTTTGAAAAAGATGGATAAACCTCTAGCCATGATAACCAAGAAAAAGGAAAGAAAACACAAATTACTAATATCGGAAATGAAAGACAGGCCATCACTTCCAAACCCATGGACATTGAAAAGAGAATAAAGGAATGTTATGAGTAATTCTAAGCCCACAATTTCAATAACTTAGATGAAATGGATCATTTCTTCAAAAGGCAAAATCTACTAAAACATACGCAAGGAAAAATAGGTAAACTGAATAGGCCTATAGCTGCTAAAGAAATTGAATCAACAATTAATAATCTTGCAAAAGAGAAGACACCAGGCTCAGATGATTTCAAAGGAATGGTACCAAGCGTCTGAAATCTCTTCCAGAAACTATAAGCAGAGGAAACTTTTTAACTCATTCTATGAGACCAACATTACCATAATGCCAAAATCAGACAAAAACATTACAAGAAAGCAAAATTACAGACCAATATCTCTCATGAACATAGGTACAAAAATCCCCAAATATTAGCAAGTCAAATTCAACAATGTATTAAAAGAATTGTATACCACAACCAAGAGAGATTTATTCCAGGTTTGCAAGGCTGGTTCAACATTCAAAAATCAATTCACATAATCCACCACATCTACAGGCTAAAGAAGAAAAACCATATGATCATATCAATTCATGCAAAGCATTTGAAGAAACCAACACTCATTTATGATAAACCCTCTTAGCAAACTAGGAATAGATAGTAACTTCCTCAGCTTGATAAAGAATGTATACAAAACTAAAACAACTACAGTTAACACTATACTTAATGGTAAGAAACTAGTTGCTTTCTTCCAAAGATGAAGAACAAGACAAGGATGTCCCTCTCACCACTCCTCCTTATCATAATAGAAATTTCCTAGCTAATGCAATTAAACAAGGAAAGAAAATAAAAGGTATACACATTGGGAAGGAAGAAATAAAACTGTCTTTTTTCATAGATGACATGACTGTCTATGTAGGAATTCCAAAGAATCAACAACCAAAAAAACCCACCTGGTACTAATCAGAGATTATAGCAAAGTTGCAGGATGAAAAGTTAATATAAAAAAGTCGGTTGCCTTCCCATATATCAGCAATGACCAATTGGAATTTAAAAATAAAGACACATCATGTTTATTAACATCAAAAATAAATAAATAAAACACTTAGGTATAAAACTAAAAAAAAAGGTATAAGTTCTATATGAGGAAAACTTCAAAATGTTGTTGAAGGAAATAAAAAGACATAAATTAATTGAGAGATATTCCATCTTCGTGGATAGGAAGATTCAATATTGTCAAGATATCAGTTCTTCCCAACTTGATCTATAAATTCAACACAATCCCAATCCAAATCTAGCCAATTATTTTGTGGATATCCACAACTATTTCTAAAGTTTTTAATGGAAAAGCAACAGACATAGAATAGCCAATCCAATACTGAAGAATAAAGTCAGATGACTGACACTATCTGACTTCAAGACTTACTATAAAGCTACAGTGATCAAGACAACACAGTATTTATGAAAGAACAGACAAATAGATCAGTGTAACACAATAGAAAGCACAGAAATAGACCCATGCAAAATTTGTCAATTCAGATTTGTCAAAGTAGCAAAGGCAGTTCAGTTGAGAAAGGTTGCTGTATTCGATAAATGGTGCTGGAATAACTATATATTCATATTTTTTAAAAAATGAATTAGACTCAGACTTTTCATGAAAATTGACTCAAAATGTGTCATAGATACAAATGTAAAATGCAAAACTATAAAACTCCTAGAAGAAAATGCAGGACAAAATAGAGGTGATTTGGATTTGATAATAACTTGTTAGATACAAAACCAAAAGCATGATCCCTGAAAAAAAATGATAAGTTGTATTTAATTAACATTAAAAACTTCTGTTCGCAAAGGACACTGCTAAGAAAATAAAAAGCCAAGCCACAGACCGGGAGAAAAATTCTTTGCAAATCACATATCTGTTAAATAACTTGTATCCAAAATATACAAAGAATACTTAAATCTAAGCAATAAGAAAATAAACAACTCAATAAAATAGTCAAAAGATCTGGACAGACACTTAACCAATAAAGATATACAGTGAGCAAATAAACATATGAAATGATGTTCAATATCATATGTCTTTTAGGAATTATAAATTAAAACAACAAGATACCACTACACACCTAATAGAATGGCTAAAATTCAAAACACGGGCAACACCAAATGCTGGTGAGGATGTGGAGCAATCAACTCATATTTATTCCTAGTGGAAGCCACTTTAGAAGACAGTTCCGTAGTTTCTTATAAAATTAAACAGTCTTACCATATGATCCAGCAATCACACTTCCAAATGAGTTGAAATCTTATATCTACAAAAAAACTACATCAAAATATATATATATATATGATTTATTCATAATTGACAAAATTTGGAAGCAACCAATATGTCCTTCAATAGCTAAATGAATAAACTATGATCCATCCATACAGTGGAACAGTAATCAGCAAGAAAAAGAAATTAGCTATCAATTCATGAACACACATGGAAGAAACTTAAATGTATATAGCTAAGAGAAAGAAACCAATCTGAAAAGCCTACATACATGGCTTCAGATATATGACATTTTGGAAAAGGTAAAACTATGGAGACAGTGAAAGGATCAGTGGTTGCTAGAGGACCAGATGAAGGTAGGGAAGAATGAATGAGTCAAGCACAGAGCATTTCTTAGGGCAATGAAACTATTCTGTATGAAACTATAATGGTAGATACATGACATTATGCATTTTTAAAATCCATACAACTGTAAGACACAAAGAGTAAACCCTAATGCATACTATGGATTTTAGTCAATAATAATGTATTGATATTGGTTCCTCAGTTTTAACAAGTGTGCTACACAAACGAAAGATGTTAAGAGGAACCTGGAGGTGGGGCTTGGGCAGGGATGCTGGGATATATGGGACTGTAATACTTTCTGTGCAACTTTTCTGTAAGCTTAAAAATGTTCTTTAAAAAATAGATATGAACCTGACTATGTATGTTTATAAGGATTCCTATGGTGGCTGAGATAGTGAATGTAAAAGTGATCCTATTCCAGAACTTGTCAGGAATATGATGACTATCTCAGGTGCTTTGAACTTGAAAACCTCATTGCATAGAAATAAATAGAGATAGAAATATTGACATACACATATAGAGAGAGATGGGGGGGAGGGAGAGAGAGACAGAAGAGAGACAAACAGAGAAAGGGAGAGGATTACAAAATTCTTCCCAATATAATCAAATCATGGCAAATGAAATGTTAAATGTAGGCCAACTAGAAAAGTACCTCGAAAATAGTTTTGTGTATAACCTTCGAATCATCTTTGACTTCTGCAACTCTCGTGTGTAATGAGTCACCAAGTCCTATCAATGTTCCTCAGTTAGCTTCTCCTCTTGATTCTCACTGCCACTTTCCTTATCAAATCTCACATAGACTAAAGCCTTTTAGCTAAGTGGTTCACAACATTCACAGTACAATAGACTCATTGATTCAGTGGTGTGCCCACACATCAGTATTTTTAAAAATTTCCCAAAGTAATTCTAACATGTAGCCAAAGTTGATAAACACTGTTCTAAGTGGCCTCTCTGCCTCTGGTCTCTATCTTCTTTGAGCCTCTTTCATAATACTAATTTATCTTTGTAGTACACAGATTTTTAAATATAAGTGTTTAAAACACTTTCATTACTTTCCATAGCCAGAAAAACTTCCAAACTCTTTAGAACTATACTTAAAGTCATTAAAGCCTCTGAATCTAAACAACATTTGCAGTTTAATGTGCTTTCTTACACAGTCTGGTGCTCAGCTAGACTGGAACTCTCACCATTGCTAGTATGTGCCATTCATTTTCATATAACGCTGATTCTCTTACTTTGGTGTACGTAGGTAATATATGGGGAAGACCTTGTTAAAAATGCGCTAAGTCCATGTACTGCATTATGAGCCAAAATGGTTCAAAGGACCCTTCTGCTACAAAACAACCATATACTTGCTAGAACTGCATTTTCTATGCATTACTGAGGTCACAGGCAATAAGGGAATTTACAAACGGCAACCCCTATGGCTGGAAATATCTGTTTGTTGAACTTGGAGTGGAGTCAGCAAGCAGCAAGCCAATGAGAACTATGAGGCTCCCCTGAAAGTAAACGCCAATATTAGCACTGCCATTAGGAAGCCTTGAGCAAGCCTCAGAGAAGGAGAGCTGAACCTCAGGCTCTTGCATTAGCCAGTGGCTCTAGAAAGGAGCTTAAATGGTTTCAGGTTGATAGTCTCCCTGTCATCAGGAGCTAACTCCAAGGAAAGAGACTTGAAACTTAGACTCTTGTATTAGAAAGGGACTCTAGAAAAAAACTGAAGTGATCTCAGGTGGATAATCCCCTCCTAAATAATTAAATGCTTATTTAATGAAGGAAAGAAGACAGGGTTGGTAGAAACTTCCTGTGAAGAAACTCAAGCTTCAACAGTAAAAAAGAGAAATGCAGTTTGCTCTAAAAGGAGAAGCTGAACACTCACAACATGTTATGGTTGCTTAGAGGTATCCAAGCTTCTCACAAATTAAGATCAAATACAAGCTCTTAATCAAAGATCCCCAAGCATGCAATAAAACAAGCCATCATGTGCGAATCAGTAGAAACAACAAACAACAGATTCATTCCCAAGGATTTCAGATATTGACATTCTGAGGATCAAAATATAAAATTTCTACAAATGAAATGTTTAAGAAAATAGAAGATGCAATCACAAAAATACAAAAGAGTAACAAAAACATGAGCAGAGATTTGAAAGGAGGCCAAATTCAAATTTTAGAAATAAAATTATAAGTTTTAAGCTAAAAACCAAAAGGGCATGTTTAATAGCAGATTTGATTGAGCTGAAGTGGGAATTAGTGAGTGGGAAGATGGATCGGAAGAAATTATCCAGAATGCAGTACAGAGAACAAGAAGATGAAAAATATGAATGATAGGTTCCAAATATAGAGGGTTGAATTAGACTATATCAAATAATTAATTGAAATCTTAGAAAAAGAGAGAGAATAGATGAGAGGCAATTTTGCAAAGACAGTATCTGAGACTTCTCCAAAATTCATAAAAATTATGAATCCCCCAGATGTCTGTTAACAAGAGTGTGGATAAATTGTGTTAGATTCACTTAATAGAATATTACAGAGAAGTGAAAATAAATGAACAACTACACAAATCAACATAAATTATTTCTAATAAGATACTGTTGAATTAAAAAAAAAAACAAGAAGGGCTAGCTCCAGTGGCCTAGAGGTTAAGTTCAGCATGCTCTGCTTCGGTGGCCTGGGTGTGGGTCCCAGGCACAGACTTACATCACGCATCTGTCAGTGGCCATGCTGTGGCAGCTGCTCATGTACAAAAGAGGAAAATTGGTAACAGATATTAGCTCAGGGCAATTCTTCCTCAGCCAAAAAAAGAAGAAAACAAGGAGCAGAAGATGATGTAGATAATTATTTCACTCTTATAAAACTCAGTGCAAGAAAAACCAAACAATAGGAATACACACATATTGATAAAACAACTTTTAAAAAATGAAGAGGGTACATCCAGACAATGCAATATTATTCAACACTAAAAAGATATGAGCTGTCAAGCTATGAAAAGCATGGGGGAAACGTAAATGTATATTGCTAAGTGAAAGAAGCCAATCTGAAAAGGCTACGTACTATATGATTCCAACTTTATTACATTCTGGAAAAGGCAGAACTATGGAGACAGTAACAAGATGAGTGGTTGCTCAAGGTTAGAGGAGAGAGAGGGGGATGAACGGGTGGAGCACTGAGGATTTTTAGGGCAGTGAAAATACTGTGTGAGATACTATAATGGTGGATACATATCATTATACGTTTGTTTAAATCCATAGAATATACAATATCAAGAGTGAACTCTAATGTAAATTATGGAATTTGAGTGATATTGATGGATTGATGTAGGTTCATCAATTGTAAAATAAACGTACCATTCTGATAAGGGATTGGAGAAAGGCTATGAATTTGTAGTGGCAGGGGGTATATGGAATGTCTCTGTACTTTCCACTCGATTTTGCTGTGAACCTGAAGCTGCAATAAAAAAAGTAAAGTCTCTAAAAAAAAATGGAAGAGGGAGTGAGCCCGCCAAGCTAAAGGCGGAAGCTGCTGAAGTCATGTGACCTGAGTAGTTTGGCTGCAGTTTTACAACTTGACAGGTCCAATGGAACTCAACTCACAAAGGGCAATTTCAGGTGCATAGTCACCTAATTCCCCATGGTCAAGTGTTCTATTTCCACCAGGACCCAGTAAGATGATAGGAGATATTTCTCAAAAGGCACATAATTTTCCATTGCGAATGACAAGATCTCGTCCATATTCCAGGGGCTGCAGTGGGGTTTTTCCACTGGGACTTTTGATAAACTTCACTCTTTATCTCATCAATAACACCTCCAAAATCATAGGGTCTGTCTGCAAGATCATATGACACAAGCAGCAGAGTAGCTTGTATCACAGTTTGGACCCACTATATAGCCCTTCAGTGCTCTCGATTCCACTCAAAGTGGGCAGCCTTCATGCCACGAAATATGTAGACCAGAAAAGTATCCCCACATGTGGAATCTATTGCCTACAGAGCCAAAGAGGTCACTAGGTGATATGCTTCCTACTTGTGGTAGGGGCGAAAGATTCAAGAATTTGCCATTCTCCTTGGAGGGGAATTGTGGCATGCACCTGACCACTCTACACCTAAAATCTTCACTGACATGATCCCTAAATCTTCATGGGGTTTATATCACACCCTCTGGCAAATAAGTGTCTTACCAAAGTATCCTGTTATTAGTTATCTCTTGTTTATCCCGACCAATCAGCATGATGTCACTATGTAATTTATCAGCATGATGTTCTGTGAGATGTCCAGGCAGTTCAGATATTTTTGGACTACATTATGACAGTGGATGGGAGAATTAACGTAGCACTGGGACAACAAATCAATATTGTTATCTATAACACAGGAATGAAAATTACGTATGATTTTCTTTGCAAATTAGAATAAGAAAGAATGCATTTGCTAAACTTTTAGCCACAAGCCATGTACTTAAGGCGTTATTCATCTGTTCTAACAATGATACCAACTCCAACATAATACCTACAGTTGAGATCTATAGTCATTCTCCAGCACCCATCTGGTTTCTATAAGGGTCAACCTGTAAATTAAATAAATATTGATAGGAGCAACCACACTTTATTCCTTTAGGTCTTTAATTGCAGCATAATCTCTACTATCTCCCCCAGAGTATGATAATATTCTTAATTTACTGTCCTAGTGGGGAGGGTTGGAGGGCATGAAATGTTTCAGAGGCTTCCACCTGGCCTTCTCCACTATTAAAGCTCTTGCCCTAAGGGCTAAAGAACAAACATGGGGATTATTCCAATGTCAAGTATATCAAGTCGGATTACACATTTAGAGACTCGGGAAATAGTACTGGATGAGTCCACAAACATAGTGGAACCACTATGAGTTGGACTTTAAGACAGAATTCCATTTAGTATATGTCCCCTTTAAGTCTCCATCCTAAAAGGGAATCTTAATGAAACTTTGAGTCTCCAAATATCAATGTCAATTCATATCTTGTGTCTAATATTCCCCAAAATGTCTCTATATTCCTCTTTCTCCAGTGTACAGTCACCCAAGTAAATTTCCAGAAGACCATTTTCAAAGGAAGACAACAGAATCCAGTTTCTACAATGTATCATCCACAATGTAGAGTACATTATTTAAAAAATTAGTAGACATAAAAAACAATAACCAAAAGTAAATGGCAAAAATATCCAACAGAAATAGATAACGAGACGAGTGAAACATTGGAATCAGCAGACAATGACTTTGACGCAGCTATTATCAATAGTTTAAAGAATGTAAAGGAAAATATGGTAATGAGTGAACAGATGAAGACTCTCAGCAGAGAAAAAGAAACTATTAGAAATGGAAATTCTAAAGCTGAACAGTACAGCATCTGAAATTTAAAAATCCCCTATATGGGGCAGAAGACTATAGATGGCAGGAAAGAGGTTCATTGAAATTTAAGACAAAGCAATAGTAATTACTTCAGTCTTAATTGGTGCTAGAATCCTAAAAGATATTTTCCCCCTTCACATGAACTTTGAATCCAATAGAGATGACTTAGTAGTAAAACAATAAGCAGTTGTTATTTTACACATGCTTATGTAAACGCACACAAACACACATGCACGCAGACATACACTCAAGGGGTAAAGATCTCTTTTTATTATTACAATAAAAACTCACTTGTATCTATTGCTTTTTTCCATTTCTATTATTTTATTTAAATAAGAATATTTGATGTCAAAAATATTTTTCCACTGTAGATATGCAAGAAATGCAGAAAAATAAAGAGAAGAGATTAAGTATCACCACCAAGAGACAATGTCAATTAACATGTTATGTTTTGATAGATTTATTTCTTTTTTTGTCTAATAAAATTTAATTGTATTATTTTTGCTAAAGTAAGATCATTGTGTAAATAATTTTGCCAACTTATTTTTCATTTAATATTCTTTTCATGATCATTTGCCTATATCATCAAGCAGTCTCTTAAAATATTATTTTTAATGGCTTTCTATGTCTATATCCTAAATTATATATCCATTCCTCTATTGTTGAATACATGGATTAATTTCATTTTTCAATATTCTAAATAGCACTGTAATAAATTTTACTTGAACGTAAATCTCTGTCTAAATTTCTTCCTATGTATTTAGAAAACTTGGAATTGGATTCATTACAGCATTTTATTAGTTTGCTAGAGGTGCCATAACAAAACACCTCAGACAGTTGGCTTAACATCAGAGGTTTATTGTCTCACAGTTGGGGAGAGTGGAAGTATGAGATCAAAGTGTCAGTAGGGTTGGTTCCTTCTGAGGGCCATGAGAGAAGGCTCTCTTCCAGACTTCTCTCCTTGGCTTGTAGATAGGTGGCTGTCTTCTTCCTGTGTCTTCAAAGTGTCTTCCCTCTGCATGTGTCTGTGTCCAGATTTCTTCTTCTTCTAGGGATACTAGTCATATTGGATTAGAGCCCACCAGAATGACCTCGTTTATTTCCAAATACAGCCACATTCTGAGATCCTGGAGGTTAGGACTTTAACATATGACTTTTTTAAGGGTACATGTTTCAGCCCAAATGGCTATGAACGTTTTTAAAGGTTTGAATACATTTAATCAAATAGCCGTCCATAAACTGCATTTCTATCCAGACACACGACTGTCATTTACAAAAGTGTGGGAAGGACTCAAATAAAGCAAAGTTACTCCCTTTAAATGGATACATGCAAAGTAATTCCAAGAAATTTCACTGCTTTGAAAATGGATAAGAGGTCTATATCAGGCGATATCAGGCAACCTGCTCAATATTTGGAGCATATTTGAGAACAGAATTTATTTATTATACAGGTAACAGTAAGAACTCCTGCAGAAACACTGCCTGTTACTTCTCTATTCTGAGGGACGTGGATTATAATCATGTTATCTGAATGTTTAATATTAATATGTCTTAAAATAAAAAATATATATATACAATATACTTTACCAGTATGTTACGGCTTTTTACAGATGAGACATTTTAGATCAACTTCTCAAATGTTTCTTCTGCCATATTTTGAAACGCTACTTGCAATCAGGCAATAAAGTGAAAGGCAACTAAAGAAGTCCAACACAGCTGCTGGAATAATCTCCCATAAATGTTGTTTGGATAACATCATTCCCTCTCTTAAAGAGCTACCATGGCTTTCAACTTCTTTTTTGTTTCAAACATGAACTTCTAAATATTTGCTACAAGGTTTCAAAAAATTCAAACCCAACTACCAAGACTGTAGTTTTCTTTGCCTGATGATTCACGATGAGATTTTCTGTTCTATCAAGTAACTGCTAGTTAACTTCCGGGACATGTGTGTCTCTCCCTCATGGGTTGACTTTTGGCTCAGATATTGCTACCGACCAAAACCTCTTTTCCATAAGCTCAAATCCTTTCTCTCCACTAAAATTCTTTTATAAAATTTGCCTACACTACAATGTCTTTTTAAAGCAAAAACAAATTTGTTTCATCAAAACTCTCCAACAAATTCCAGCACTTAGGCACATTTTTAAAGCCTGTAAGTAGAAACTGCCCAGATCTCATGTCTTTTCAAAAATGTAATCCTTTTCAAAGCCAAGTTGCTGGCTAGCTTGCTTTTGTAAATATTTGAAACATTTTCTAGCGTTCAAAATATTTGATATTACTGAAATTATTGTGGTGAACCCATCATATGTACTTCAATATTTTTATTTTTTGAAATGATAAAATTTTGTGTATTATTCTCAAACACTGTGCTAGAGTAAACATTTGTGCAACAGTTTTGAGAGAAATTCTGCTATATTTATCAAAAAAGTCTTTTTACAGTGCTTAGACTTCAATGCAACAGTGGGTTGCATTGGATAAGTAAATACCTACAGACAAAGATATATATTTAAGGAAGTTAGTAGCAGCATTGTTTATTGCAAAAAGCTATTTGACAGAAAATTGATGGAACATTATGCAGCTATTTAAAAATTAGAAATGAGGCACCTCTTTGCATAGTGATGAGAGAAAGTGTACTAGATATATTGAAGCTCGTTGCAGAACTGTATATAGAGACTAATACCATAATACCATGTGTTCAAAATAGTGTTAAGGGTGCTGGTTTTTGAGAAGTATGGCAATTTGATTTCTCCTTTTTCAAACATATTTGAACATTTACTATTTTTATAGTCTAAAATATAAAAACAGATTTGGCCTGCTCCTTCTGGAGAGCTAGGCTGAAGAGCAGTGCGGGGGAAGAGCGGGCAGGTAGAAGGCCTGATTGAAGGTGGGCAGAAGAGAAGATGGAGAAGAGAAGAGTGAAGGAGGAGAAAGAAGAGGAGGAAGAGAAAGTGGAAGGTGAAGGGGAGAAGGAGAAAAACAACAATAAATAAGAACAATGAGAGCAAAAAGGAAGAAAGGACAGAAGAGGAGAGAGGCATGCAAGTCACAAGCGCAGGAAGCTGCCTTTGGCAGAATGAGTCCTGTTCAAATCCAGCTACCTCTGTTGGAATTGTGCCATTTGTTCTATTAAGACTCTCTTGGATAATGTGGAACTGCATGGAAAATTGTGAGTTGATTTCTCAGTCTCTAAAAACCTAAATGGCAAGAAAATTTAGATTCAAAAATGTCATAAGGAAACTTTTGGAGTTGATGAATACATTCGTGGTTTTGATTGTGGTGATGGTTTCGTGAGTTTATACCTTTGTTAAATCTTACTAAATCGACCACATCAAATATGTTCAATTTATTGTACATCCATTATAACTCAATAAAGCTGTTTTTAAAATTGTCACAAAAAAAGACTCTCCTTACCCGCATTGGTAGCTATTGAATAGACTTTTGACACACTATGGAACAAGAAACAGTGTGGATCAAGACTATACCAATACAGAAATTGCCATCGTCATTACAGCACATGTAATAGATAAAGAAGTAAAAGTATTCACTGAGTAGATAAGTGTCTATCCTACCTTCAGGGTAAAGCAGTGGGCTCCTTTCTGCCCGATCTGCAAATCCATCCTGAAGACCACTCTTCCATAGAGCAAGAACATCTTGGGGGATCTCCTCATTCCAAACAGATTGTTTATTCTTTGCAGATCCTGGGACTCACAGAGTGGTTTGTGTAATCATTAGAAAGCAGGGATAGTAAGAATAAGTAAATTTTTACTATTCTAATAGTCTGGTTTCCATCAGTTGCTGTACAAATGTCCTCCTTTACCCCATTTGCCCTCCGCCTGACCTCATTCCCCTCTGGTAACTACCAATATGTTCTCTGTGTCTTTGCGATTGATTACCTTCCACATATGAGTGGAATCATATAGTATTTGTCATTCTCCATCTGACTTATTTTGCTTAGCGTAATACCCTCAAAGTTCATCCGTATTGTCACATATGGCAAGATTTGTTCTTTTTTATGGCTGAGTAGTATTCCATCGTATATAAAGGATAAACACTGTAATGGATAAAGTCACTTTGGTTTAGTCAAATAGTTTATAAAGAGGGAGTCAACAAAAAAATCATGGTAAGAGGAGGGAGGGCATCTGGGATGGGCTTTAATTAAGTGGTTAATCGCAGCGGTTCTGGATAACTTGTGTATGTCAGCAAAACGTGCATTATATTTTAAAAAGATAAACTATTCCTCTTCATCTCTGTCACATACCCATTATTCTTTACTTCACAAATATTAAACCAGTTTTTGCATGCTGTATATAATTACCTTGTTTTGTGTCTCTCCTCCATGTCTTCCCTTCCCTTATTTCCTGTTCCCATTCTTTGCATTTCCATATCCTTCGGGCAACATATGCTCCAGGAAAAGCAGTATCTCATCACACAAATGAAAACACAAAATTGGCTTCAACCTGCACTTGGTTAATCAAAATAACAAAGAGTTCATGGTAGTGGTCCTAGAATTTCGGAAGAAGAAAATGCAAATCTCATGAGGCAAGAAGGAAGGGAAGAAGAGATATTCTTAGAACATATTTTCTCTAAGTGCATTTTTATGTATTACCTGTGATATCCACTAAAATTATTTCCTTCTTTAGAAAAAAAGTTGGAGAGAATAGAAAATTGTAAGACCATGTTGCCCCACTGTGCAAAATAAAGCACACCAAAAAAAAAGGAAGAAAAAGAAAAACTACCTCAGTTGTTTTTTCACCTCAGCACCTTGCTCTTGTGCTTGTTATAGAGATTTTGGAAAGCTGATGATTGGAGCATTTTTAAATAAAAATGAGTTGGGAAAGTAAGACATAAGTTGCCAGTTTCAAGAAGGCGATGATCCAAGAGAGCAGCAACCGGTCTCAACTAGTCAAGAACATACATGACCTTCTTTCAAGAAAATCTTGAAAATGTTTATTACTTTAAAAAGAGAAACAAAAAACAAAGAGAGGAATATTGCAATGTCAGAATTTCACAGATTGTGTACCATTAAGACGTTTTGTGTTAAAAGATGACCTTGCACTGGTTTATGTGAACATACCATTGAACCAACAGACTCTGGTATCAGTTTCCTCTATTGCAAACAGAAATCTTACAATGTGAAGTTATTGTCACTCATTTTAGAGAAGTGGTGAACAAAAGAAGGCAAAGTGGTTAATGTCGTGAATACTTACAAAATAATTGTGTTGTGGGGCCTGCCCTGTGGCGTAGTGGTAAAATTCGCGTGCTCTGCCTCAGCGGCTCAGGTTTCACCATTCGGATCCCAGGTGTGGACCTCTGCACTGCTTATCAAGCCATGTTGTGGCAGGCATCCCACATATAAAATAGAGGGAGATGGGCACAGGTGTTAGCTCAGGGCCAATCTTCCTCAGCAAAAAGAGGAGGACTGGTGGTGGATGTTAGCTCAGGGCTAATCTTCCTGAAAAAAAGAAAGAAATGATTAAAAAGATATTTTAAAAAATAATAAATAACAATTGTGTTGTAAGAAAATAAGTACTTGGAATATAATGTACAACATGATGACTATAGTTAACACTGATGAGCAGCATATTTGAAAGTTGCTAAGAGAGTAAATCCTAAAAGTTTTCATCACAAGGAGAAATATTTTATCTATATAAGGTGATAGAAGTTAACTAAACTTATTGTGGTAATCATTTCACACTATACATATGTCAAGTGACTATACTGTAAACCTTAAACTTATACAGTGTTGTATGTCAATTGTATCTCAATAAACCTGGGCGGAAAAAACAGTGGTAATAATACAAAAAAATAATTAAGAGAATGGTTTAATTTTTAATATATTTCAGGTGGGCAATTGCCTCAGAGAATTGAATAGCTTTTTCTTTTCTTCCCCCAGAGGTTAGTGTTTATCTCTTTCACCAACGTGTTCAGTTTCAAAACTTCAACTTCTGCTGAAGTGAATGAGAATGCACTTTTCTTGACCTTGCTCATCCCACATACTCATATTCCACGTGGCACATATTGTCACACAATAAAATTTCAGGCATAAGCAGTTTCTTCTCATTCCTGAATCTGATACTGATAAGGCTGTGGGCTTTTTGACACATATAATAATGTTATTTTAATTTTATCAACACTTTCTAAGATCAGCCCCCAAATTTTGCTTCCCCTAATTGAGGTTTCAAACTATAAATCTGGAGCTTTCAAAGCAACAGCCCCTACCAGTATTATTATTAAGTAAATTCCTTAAGTTTTGCCATAGGTTTTCTTCCTCTGCATTCCTGATTCCGACACTAAAAGCACTCTAAATAATTAATTTCCAATTCATTGTTAATTTTATTAAAGTTCATTAATTTCAGTACATTGTTCAAATTCTCCCCATCTTCCAATAAATATGCTTAACGAAGAGCAATCTGTTTAACTTTTATTAAAAGTTTTAAAATCTTTTTTTCACATTTTTTCCAGTTTTATTGCAAAACAATTGACATACATCATTGCACAAGTTTAACATGTACAGCATGATGGTTTGATTTCCATATATTGTGAAATGATTCCACAATAAGTTTGGTTAACATCTATCATCTCACATAGATACAATAAAAAGGAAAGTAAAAAAAATTCTTGTGATGAGAACTCTTAGGATCTACTCTCTGAACAACTTCCCTTTATATCATGCAGAAGTATTAACTATGGTCATCATGTTGTACATTACATCCCTACTTCTTATTTATCTTATAACTGAAAGTTTGTACTTTTTGACTATCTTCTTCCAACTTGCCCTCCTCCCGCCTCCGACCTCTGATACGTAAATCTGATCTTTTTTTCTGAGTTTGGTGTTTTGTCTTTTGGGTTGTTTTTTTAGATTCCACATATGAGTGAGATCATACCATATTTGTCTTTCTCCATCTGACATATTTCACTTGAAGACATAATGCCTTCAAGTTCCATGCATGTTGTCATAAATGGTAGGCTTTCCTCATTTTTTTGTGACTGAATAATATTCCATTGTGTATATGTACGTATACATATATATGTACATATAACACAACTTCTTTATCCGTTCATCCATCAATAGACACTTAGGTGCTTCCATGTCTTGGCTAATGTAAATAATGCTGCTATGAACATGAGGGTGCAGATACCTTTTCAAGTTAGTGCTTTCATTTTCTTTGAAAAAGTTTAAAAATCTTATTACACATATATGTGCATAATCTTATAGATATGTAAATATAAGAATTTAAAACTTTATATATACACAATATTATATGCTACTATGTTGTAACACACCTATTCACTATACCATCTAGTGCAATTATGTCTATGAAAATGTGTTTAGATTACTAACGCTCTGCTGATGAAAGTAGAATGTTCCAAACACCAGGGTCAATTATTTTTTCTCTATACCTCCATCAATTGCACAAAATCATAGTATATTTCAGTTTGCTGCATATTTAGAAAATTACTTCTTACAGAATATTTTCCTTCCCTGGAGTTTCCTGGAAGCTCCAATTCATTTTCTTTCTTTTTTCATCGTCAAAAGAAACATATGGGAGCCGGCCCCCATGGTCAAGTGGTTAAGTTCTCACACTCCGCTTCTGTGGCCCGGGTTTCACCTGTTCGGATCCTGGGTGCAGACATGGCACCACTCATCAAGCCACGCTGTGGCAGCATCTCACATAACACAACGAGGAGGACCCACAGCTAAAATATACAACTATGTAGTGGGGGGTTTTGCGGAGAAGAAGAAAAAAAAGAAGATCGGCAAGAGATGTTAGCTCAGACGCCAATCTTTAAAAAGATATATATAAGTCTTTACGTTCTTACTAAAACCATCCAGAGCTTTGTAGTCATATTATTTGGTATACTGCATTTTTTAAAGATATTCTTTTCATTTCAATCTGACTTCATCCAAGTTTGGACTGATTGTTTTATAGGCTTTGTTGTATTCTCTGTTTGTTTTGCTGGATTAAATCCTCAAGTAATCCCCCCGACCTAATGCTTTCTAAGACATTACCTGTTGGAAAATATCTTATTTTGACATTTGGTTAGCAGTTTGACTTTATTTCTTTGGTACATTCCTTAGCAATGAGGAAAAGCATGGAAGTTGTGGAAATCACTGAACAGGTTGCAAGATATGCATTATCTTAGAGGTGAACTTGCAAGCAACTAAACCCATGTGGCAGACCAAATAATGGTCCTCAGAAGATGTCAACACCCTAATTCCTAAGACCTGTGAATACCTTAAACTGTATGCAAGAGGATTTTTCAGATGTACCTAAGGTTACACATCTTGAAATAGGGAAACTGTCCTAGATTAATCCAGTGGGCCCAACCTAATCACATGAATCCTTAAAAGAAGCAAACTTTCTATGGTTGAAGTCAGAAGAGATAGAGCAGAAGTTGGAATATAAAAAGGACTAAATGTGCCCTGGTTGGTTTGAAGATGGAGAAGTCAATGTAGTGAAGAATGTAGGTGGACTTAAGGAGATGTTCCCAGTTGACAGGCAGCAAGGAAGCAAAACCTTAGCCTCCCAGCCACAAAACTAAATTCTGCCAACAACCCAAATGATCTTGGAAGTGGATTCTTCTCCAGAGCCACCAGATAAAAGCCTAGGCCTACTGAAACCTTGATTTTGGCCTTGTGAGACCTGAAGCAAAGAAAATGGTCGAGCCCAATGGAACTTTTGACCTGTAGAACTGTGCAAAAATAAACGTGTATCGTTTTAACCCACTAATGGTAACGTAGTGATTTGTTATGGCAGCAATCTAAAACTAATCCATCAAGGCTTCATCAGAAGATTTTTTGGAAACTTCAAGAATCCACAGGAGCAGCAAAGACTTTACAACAACAAAAAGAAGATACAACATCCAGGAAAATGGAAAACAGTTCACAGGGTTTTGTGCTAACTCTATCAATTAACGCTTTTCTCAGGAAGGGCTTGATGCAAATTGTTTCTCTGGAAAGATGGAGGTGAATGTTCAGGAGGTTTATTAAGAGTGATTTTGGTATCCACACTGCAGAAAGGAAGAGAAAAAAGAAGGATTGGACAGTAGGAGGAACTGAGCTCTAATGCATTCTAAATGAAGGCCTCAATCAATCCCACAGGGAGTTCTGAAGCTGGATGGCCCTTCAGAATTATTCCAAGATAGAGTGAATCGTTAGGTCTTTATACCCGTACTTCATGTAGTCACTGGGTGAGGAAGCCTCCGTAAAGGAATGACCTTAAGCAAGGATAATCTCTGCACCTAAAGCAATCCCTTCATTTGGGTAGCTGACAGTTGAGAGTCTGATGCTAGCAGCACTTACAGGAGCAGAGGGACCAAGGCCTTCGTTCCAGAGGGGAATTCTGGCTTCACATCACAGCATCTACTACATGGCTGCTATTACCAAATCACCCACGATTTATATTAAAACACAACATATTGTGTCTTGTGGCCAAGAAGTTAATTAACATTAACATTAACATTAACTGTGCATGCATCATCCAAAGATTTAGGTAAATTTTACACACAAAATTTGGACATACCTTCTCTGACTGTCTTCTTCCCAGAATATTTTCTCTATATTTTCCAGTGGCTGTGGTTACCCTGAACTCTGTCATCCAGTTATGCAAATATGTAAGCTTGTGAGTTTCCTAAAGGAATGTTTGCTACTGGTGGGAAAAGGTTTCAAGGAAGATTTACAGTGTATACTTGCAGCAATGGCGCAAAGTCCTTCCTCAAGGGCACCTGGCTTCCATTTCAATCAAGGGCCTTCTGTCTGTGACTTGACTTATATCTTGAAACTGTGGTGAGAGACTGTGGTGACTCAAGTCAGGTTTTCCCATTATATAGCTCAAGAAATAATCTGTTAGACTGCCTATCTATTTCATTCCTAGTGACTCTGTGATCAATTAGCCACTTCCAAAGATTTCTACGATAAAATACATTCTTATCTCTGGTAAGTTTTTGCTGACCTTTACTAGTTGATGTGATCACCATGTCATTAACAATAAAGTGTGGCCACTTAACCTCTGCTATTCTGGGCTCACATCATCCCCATTGAAATTAGTTAACCCATCTCCATGTTGGCATCTCCTACAGTCATATCTGGCCTACAAGGAGACCAATCATGGAGTTTTTCAAGGATGCAAGTAATCCTCTCACTAACATTAATGTCTTAGTGAAGGAAACGTCCTCTGGGATTTCTCATGGAACATATTAGAAGGTGGGCCTATAGATTGCACATGATAAATCCAGTCCAAATTTCCTGTCTCCATAAACCTTTGGATTCCTTCCTATACATCAGGCGAAAAATGCCCTGGAATCTTAATCTGAATAAATATAGGCCAGTATTGAGTCCAAGTTTCAGTTAATCCAAGTAAACTGTTAGAGCCACCTCCAGCTGCATGAGCTAATACATTAAAGTTTGAATCTCTTGTAAATAATATCAATAAATTTGGAATTTATTTCTTCTTCATCTAACACCTTAGAATCTATTCTCATACATGTTTCCTAGGCTTTTGCTGATCTATATTAACAAAGTCTTGCAATTCCTTTGTATGTAAGCTATTTCCTCCTAGCTCATAGTGTGTTACCCTTTGCCCTGGAGCAGTGATTCTCAACTGGTGGTGATTTTCCCCCAGGAGACATTTGGCAATTGCTGGAGACAGTTTTGATTGTACAACTGGGTGAGGAGGGATATCCTGGTATCTATGGTAAAAACCAGGGATGCTGCTAAATAACCTACAATTCACAAGACAGCCCTCTACAGGAAAGAACTTTTTAGTTCAAAATGTCAAGTGTTGAGGATGAGAAAATCCGCCCTGGAGTGTGCTGATATTTGACACTAGTTTTGGGTTTCACGGCAACAGGGGGTAGTTGTGGTAGATCTTGAGGAGAATAAGCATCCTTTTCAAGACATCTGTTCAAGTCTGAGTATCACATGGTTTTTCAAGCAGAAAAGTCTAGCCTCTTTGAACACTGAAGAGCGAGCTACTTTCACTGATAAGGGAGGCTCAGAATGTCATGTGGGTTCAAGATTGTTAGTTTCATTTAAGTCCAACCAGATGTCCCTACTGCAAGTTTCAAAATTCCATTCTTTTTCATTTTCACATGTGAAATTTAGCAAAAGTGTGGATTTAATTGTCATTGTAATTCTGCAACTCATACAATACATTTTGCATTTGATTTTAGCCAGTATCAGTCTCATGGCTACAAGAAATAAGATATTTTTAGGAATATCATAGAAACTCTCTGGGTATGGAGTTTTGAGTTAAGTTTAGAAATAAAGGAGTGAAGATTGTTATTTTCTCTCTATAAGCACTCAAGCACACAAAAATATTTCATCTCACATTCCAGTCATTATAAAATTCATTACTTCCATCTGGTCAAGTGTAACAGCCACTTGAGTTCCCAAGAAATGTGCTTCAGTTGGCACTTTATCACAATCAACCCCAGTTGGCAGCTTAATTAACTGATGCCACTACAAGCCATGGATTACTAGCATCTATTTCCCATTGACAAGGAGCTCAGCGCTGTGATAAAGTTCAGGGGCATGGCCAAACAATCTCAAAAGCTCATCTTTAAGGGTCTACCTCCTGAGACTTGTCCACTTCTGGTGCCAATTCTGAATTAGTCTGGGCCCAATTAGAAGACAGAAACAGCATGGTGATTTAAATAGGAGACGTTTAATATAGAGAATGACTAAGCTATGATACAAGAGTAATTATAAGATCTAAGAGAATTCTATGCCTCCCTAGGGCTAAGGGGGAGTACCTAAATAAGGAAAAACGTAGACTGGGGTCTCCTTCTGCAATAATGTGGTTCAGACTTCATTGGAGAAGGCACAGCTGCAGAGCAGGTATTGAAGGGTGAATCTGAAGCTGAGAGGCAATAAACTGATATCAGGTACATCTCTTATTCTTCACTGTTTCCTCTTTCGAATCCATCTATTCATTCTTTTATTGGACCAATATCATTGAGCACTTATCACGTCTCAGGTACTCTTTTCAGTTCTGGAGATAACACACTGGGCAAGACAAAGTCTCTGCCCTCATGTCATTCTGTTAGAGGAGATAATAAACAAGCAAACAAATCAAGTAATATACTCTCAGATTATGGTATAAAGAAAATAAAGCAAATAAAATATTATGTTTCTCAGTAACATTTTGAAAGAAAAGAAAGCAGACTAAAGTGATGAATGTGGTTTAAGAAATATGATTATTTTAGATAAGATGGTCAGCAAAGCCTTTCTGAAGAGGTAACTCTTGATCAGAAACCTACTACTCACCATGAGCACCTACCAACTAGCACTCTTCCAGTTATCAGTCAAAAATTGCGGTTGAATCATGTCATCTCCTTCTCAAAAATCTTTCAATGTTCCCTACTTATGTGTAGATTAAGCAGATCAAGGCCATTTTCAATAATAAATGTGATCAGGACAAATTTCTAATCCTAGAAGGGTAATGGTATGCTAAGTAAGATATAAGGACAGAAGCCTAATTGAACGGACTGAGTAAGCCCAGATGAATGGCAGGAGAACTGTCTTAGTTGGCACTTAGGTGCCTACAGTCTACATCAGGGAGACCAGATACTAGGATATATGGACAACTGCAAAATTCTAAACATTACAGTAATGGCTTCTAATCTACTTCCTGTTCAGACTTGTTCAGATTTAGCATTTGATGAGTGGGGCTGAGTTTGAAGATTTCAAGTGCTTAAACCTTTACCTAAGAGGTATTTGGACAGGTTAAATGGGAAGGGAAGGGACAGGAACTGCCACTTAGAAAGTAGCCACTGTAGACTATCGCAGGTCCTTAGTTACTCTTCACAACATGTGTAATGGGTAGTTTCAACATTTTAGAGATTAGGAAACTTAAGTACTAAAATAAAATGTCTATTCCCCGTTTCTAAAAAAATAAACGTTTCACAAAATTAAAAGAAAATTTTTTCGCTAAGCAAAAGGAGACATCCAATGAAAGATGTCAGTATAAAGATATTCTGGGGTTTTTTTCTTTTAAAGATTGGCACCTGAGCTAACAACTATTGCCAATGTTTTTCTTTTTTTGCTTTTTCTCCACAAATCCCCCCAGTACATAGTTGGATACTTTAGTTGTGGGTCCTTCTAATTGTGGCATGTGGGACACCACCTCAGTGTGGCCTGATGAGCGGTGCCATGTCCACACCCAGGATCCGAACCAGTGAAACCTTGGGCCACCGAAGCAGAGCGTGTGAACTTAACCACTCAGCCATGGGGCCAGCCCCTAAAGATATTCTTATTCTACTCTTCATTCTTCAACGAATATTAAAAAAAAAAAAAAAAAAACCACAATAAAAGCTAGAGAAAGAAATTCATCACCAATAGAGTCTACAAAACTTCCAGTACTCCAAGTCAAAACCTGTAAAATTTATCAATAAAACTACAGGAGCTCCCTGATAATTTCCAGAATTCTTGAAATATTGCTGTAAGAATACACAATAAAGCACTAGCAGCAGAAAATTTTAGGGAGTGAGGATTGGGTTTGTGTAAAGGTGGGGGCCTTCTATTTTTCACTTTGTATCTTTTCCTACTCTCTGAGTTTTTTTAGGTAGAGATACTTAGGTTTACTTTTTCTGTGTGTGTGTGTGAGAAAGATTGTCCCTGAGCTAGCGTCTCCACCAATCTTCCTCTGTTTTGTATGTGGGATACTGCCACAGCATGGCTTAATGAGTGACGTGTAGATCTGCACCCAGGATCCAACCCACAAACCCTGTGCCACTGAAGCAGAGTGCGCACACTTCACCACCACACCACCAGGCAAGCCACTACATTTTTAAAACAATTTCTGAAGGATAAAATTGATGAAAGTAAATCTGTGCTGAATATACAGAAAATGTTATCAAGGAGACGTATATCTTTAGAGTTATAAGTCTGAGTACATGCACAAATTAAAAGATTTCCTTGAGGGGAAGGTAAAGGGATAGCCAGTATAAAATGCATTCTACTCCTAGATTCTGCAATCCTATTTTTAAAAACTGTTCCATGAAACTTGAACTTTTAATTTGATTGGAAGATTTAGATTCACATGACTCTGTGGAAATGCCTGGCAGCTAATCAGAAATAATGTGTACTTGTTAATAAATGTCTGGTCCTCCCATAAACAATAAGCATATGTACATGTACAAAACTGTAGGACTACAGTGAGCAAAGCTGAGATTCTAATTATATCCTCTTCTTAGCCTCTAGAGTTTAGGTTTATAGCCTATGAGTAGCACCTTAACAGACAGATTTCAATGGAAAAAAAAAATATGAATGAGTGGGGAGATATTTTCCCGAAATTCCAAGGCTCAGGTAGATTTCAGTTGAAGAATATATTTTGTCTTATGCTAAATTTACTACTTTGGAAATATTATCCTGAATGTAAAGCCATATTTTAAAGGGAAATTTTCTCTTAATGCCATTTACAAGAAATGACCAGGAGCTTTACAGAAGTAATTCCACTGGCCTTTCTTGTTTAAGAAATCTACATTCTACCCAAAGCATCTGTAGGCTACAGAATATTATCAGACAACTAATACATCCCAATCAGACTGAATTTATTTATAGACAACGTTCTTTTTGCAATGTTAGATGCCTCATTAACTTGATTCAGCTTGTGCATAGCAAAAATATTCCCTCCCTCTTCAGATTTTGATAGAGTGAATTATAATTTCTTGTCTCACTCATTATAAACCTTTAGTTTGGAGGACATTTCAGAAATGTGTAGTGCCACTTATGTGAATCCTGTATTACTTGCCCTGGATTAATTATGTGCTTTATTTATTTTTCTTTGGGAGGGATATGAGGTGGTATAGCGACCATTCTCACTTTTTACTTTACATGGAAAACAAGTTAAAATTTAATTTTTCTATAAACCTTTTCCTAAGAAAAAGGAAATGTGAATTTGTGTTTTAATAAATTTCATTATACACATTATTGTCATGTTAGTGGAATGTGAGTGGGATAGCTTGGGTTTTCAAACTGCTAGAGCCTTAATAATTCCACTTACTCTGTACATATGTTCATCTGAGAAGAAAACTAGGGAGATACTGTGAAAAACCAGCACATGTAACTTCCATATTATGTTACACGTCTTCAAATTTTGAAATTTCCTTTTGAATATCACTATGCAACTTTGGATTGTATGCTCTTTTAATTTGGCTTGCACTTCTATAAGCGTGGGGAAAAAAGGATTTTTCTTTCCAAATCTTCCACTACAACTGTTTCAGATTCACCACTTTTTAAACCAGATTTAACAGGTTAAATTGAGCTCAGGAAAAAAGATGATAATTAAAAAGCTAATTTCTATTTCTCTTAAATTCCACATTCCATGCTTTCAATGAATTTTCATACAAATAAGTAAGAATATTTAATGTTTGACATAAAATGGCCACAAATTATACTGGGAAATATTTCCACATTTTGTTTTAAATAAAATGGTAATTCTGTGAAGAAGAAAGAAATAATTTTTCTTAAATTACACCCTGCAATGTTTTAAATATACTTTATATAATTTTATTAACCTGTTCTGTATACGAGAATATAACAAATATAAAATATCCAATATATATTGTTTTCATTGTCTGCCAGATGATAGAGAACATACTTATTATTTTGTGGCTCTGATCCTATCACAATCATTTTAATCAAAGTTGATCATAGAATCAACAAAAGGTGGTTTCATGGCTGAGTCAACACTTGAAAATGCATAGCAGAAATGTGAACACCTTAATCAAGTTTCATAACTTCTGTTTTTAGTCAAGGAAAAATGTCGAAACCCTTTCCACTCTGCAAAGTAGACTTTTTTTTATCCTTTATTTCGTGTACTCTACGCAAGGTTCTGTTCAGAAGAAAGAATTAAAAGGAAATCTCTAAACACAAAATCCCCTATGTGATTGGAAAAAAATTGCACACACAAAAAATGTTTTAAAGGCACTTTTACCCAATGTTTTGTGATCAAAGACCACAACATTAACTAGAAAGTGTTTTCCCCTTCTAGACCATAGAGTCCTGGATCCATACTGCTTGATAAAAATTCTGATTCTCAAAAAGACTGGGAGTTTATGTGAAACAGTATGACTTACGTTCGTCAAATGGAGTATTTTTCTTTGTGATGGGAATAGAAATGGAGAATGGAAAGAGTTTAAAATTAAAATGGAGGTCCTGAACTTGTAAAATCAGTCCACTGTGCCAAATGTATGCCGAATGGTATGGAGCGTGGTTTAAGCATACGTAACTGGCCTGTTGATGAGCTGTGTTTTTCAGATTGTGTAAATGAAAAGTTACTTGTAGCTCAATTTTTTGGTCCTAAAAAAATTCTGAGTTTACCTGATGATCAGGCTTTGAGACTTCAGGGTACATATGGTAAGCCCAAACTAGCGACCATCCTCTGTTCTAATCACAGTTAAAGTCAGCTGTGGGAGGCTGCCGCCCTTGAATGGTTTATAATCAGCTTGAGACATGAAACTGACTCATTTCTGGAAATGTGGGGGCTGTTCTTTCACTCTTTTCAGTACATGAATGCCACCATAAAATAAGATTAAATGCTCTGGGGTTTCCCCCGCTGCTTCCCTTCCCTATTTGTTAACTTTTCATGGTATGTGGGCTCATACTGTATTTATGTTTTCTCAGCTTCAAATTATCTCACTCACAATTTTGCATTGGACAGCCTGCTTTGCCATACTTCTAAAATAGGACATATTTTCCTGTTATGCTAAATTTTTATCACATTATTTTAAAGCGATAAACACCTTAAATATAAATAGATGTAATACTTAGACTCATTGAAGTTCTCATGTCTTTCTTGGTGCCCCACTCCATTCAATGTCATCTCTTGGGTGAAGACTATTTGTGAGCTTTTTTCACACTGTCTAAAGGTAGCTGTAAACTTGTCCTCTAAAATACTATTATTAGGGAGTCACACTGCAATTATAGACTTTCTTCCTGAAGCTTCTAAACTTCAAGCTATAGTGTTTTATTTCCTTCTTTTAAAAGTGTCTTGGTCTCCTAAATTATGGACATATATCTTCCAGGATCTTATAGATATTTACCTGACTTAAGTTACTGTTCTCTCAAATTTTTAAAAATCTTACTCAAGTTTTAAAGGAGGAAAGGGATTCATAGACTCAATCAACTCTCAAATGGGTTAGAAAAATAAATCATGTATATATATAGAGAGAGAGATAACAGAGGTAATAGAGCAAATATGGTAAAATGTTAAAAATTTAAAAATCAGTAAATCTGGGAAAAGAATATCTAAGAGTTTTCTGTATGTACTATTCCTGCAACATTTTGTAAGTTTGAAGTTACTTCAAAATTTTAAAAATGTTGATTTATGCTTATTAAGCCATGCTATGGTGGTGCCCCACATACAAAACAGAAGAAGATTGGCAAACAAGTTAGCACTGCAACAATCTTCCTCAAGTAAAAAGAGAAAGATTGGCATCAGATGTTAGCTAAGGGCCAATCTTCCTCACCAAAAAAAAAAAAGTTGGTTTAAGTATGTCATTTACAAGTATGTAGCAAATAATATAAGAATTAATGTGGCAAATAATATAGCTATAATAATATAAAACTAAAAAATATAACATTAAGACAATAACTGGGATATAGAGTACTCACACTAAATTTCTTCTCATTTGTATCAAGGATTAATAAATTATTGTATAAAGTTTTATATCAAGGCATAGAGGGATACAATTCTGGTGAATCTGAGATGATGAAGATCAGAACGAAATATTCAAAATTGATGGAAGGGGGTGTTATGGAGAAAGGTAGGAAAGAGACAAATAAATAAGACATTGGCAATACACATGCACGCGCCTACTTAAATGGAGAGGGTTTAACCATTTGGTGCCTTCCAATCCACTAGTAGTCACTATTGAGCTGTAGATGCAGATAATGGTAAATGATGGATGACAAGTAAGTAACAAGCAACGAGAAGTTATAAAGCAGCCACAGGAGAAGAACAGAAGGGACAGGACAGATACAAAGCACCAGAGATTTTTTGAAAGAAAACATGCAGCAATTAACTGTCAGCTTAGCCTGTTTCACATTCCCCTTACCCTTGATGAGAGTTGATTTGGACTGAGCCAGACCTGCAGACT
Source organism: Equus przewalskii (assembly GCF_037783145.1). Taxonomy (NCBI): domain Eukaryota; kingdom Metazoa; phylum Chordata; class Mammalia; order Perissodactyla; family Equidae; genus Equus; species Equus przewalskii. The sequence continues at coordinate 165,982,257 of NC_091831.1, read as the reverse complement.
AGAAGGTTCCCTGGAAATAAATGCTGGAAAACTCAGACTGTTGGTAGGATGCAGGATCCAGTAGGTTTTTCAGTACAGGTTTGTCTAAATAAACTTTTTATTTTGGAATAGTTTTAGATTACTGAAAAGTTTCAGAGGTAGAACAGAGAATTCCCATATACCACACACTGTGTCTCCTATTATAAACATCTTAATTAGTAGAGTATATTTGTCACAATTAATGAACAAATATTGATACACTATTATTAACTAAAGTCCACATTTCATTCAGATTTCCTTAATGTTTATCAAATGGTCTTCTCTGCCTCACAATTCCATCCAAGATGTATTAATCTAGTTGTCAGGTCTTCTTAGGCTCCTCTGGCTGTGACAGCTACTCAGACTTTCCTTGTTTTTGGTGATTCTGACAGATTGAAGAAGTACTGGTCAGGTATTTTGTTCAACATCCCTCTTCTTGGATTTGCCTGATGGTTTTCTCGTGATTATGCTGAGGTTATGTGTTTTGAAGAGGAAGACCACAGAGCTAAAGAGCCATTCTCAGCACATCTGATCAAGAATACATATTATCAACATGACTTGTTGTTGTTGATATTAATCTTGATCACCTGACTCAGGTAATGTTTGTCAGGTTTCTCTGCTGTAAAGTTTCTCTTTTTTCTCCCTTTCCATATTATACCCCTTGGAAGGAAGGCACTATGCATAGCCCACACTTAAGAAGTGAGGAGTCATGCTCCGTCTCTTTGAGGGTAGAGTATCTACATAAATTATTTGGAATTCTACTACACAGGAGATGTGTCTTTTCTCTCCCATTTGTTTATTTACTCAAACATTTATTTATATCAGTATGGACTCATGGATATGTATCTTATACTTTGGGTTATAATTCAATACTACTTTATTTTGTTGCTCAAACCATTCCAGCTTTGGCCATTGGGAGCTCTTTCAGTTGGCTTCTGTGTCCCCGTGAAATATTTCCATCATTGTGCATGTGTGTGTCTGTGTGTGCGCTTTGAGCACTTCCTTACTTTCTGACACTACAAGTTCTCCTGGCTCGTCTTGTATATTCCCTGCTATAGCCCTAGAATCAGTCATTTCTCCAAGAGGTCCTAGTTCCTTTAATTGGAGAATGGTTCTAGAAACCGAGATCTGGGTACTAAGTATGCTTGTTGCTACTAGGTGTCCTTGCTTCTAGGCCCTTTTGTCTAACAGAATAAGGAAATATATAGGTGTATGTTAACCTCTGTATATACAGGTCTATAAATATTCCTATATGTATTTATCTGAATCTATGTTAAGCTAAAATTGAGTTTGTGCTGATGTCTCCAACTCTATTCTGCTCATTACCAAATGAATCATCCTAGCTTTTCTTGTTTGTCTGTATCCTCCAGCTCCAACAGTGAGAAACTTGGCTCCCACCATCTGTCATCCATCTACTTAACTGTTTAGTTCTAGTGTATCTACATAGTGGCTTCAGAATTGTTAACCCATATCCCCATGGGAAACAAATATTAACTAAAGTCCACTGCTTATGTGTAGTTCCTTTGCCTTTAGTCTTACAGACTCTACTCATTTCCAAACTTACTTAGGCCAGAACTTTTCTCCCCATCCCTTCAGTGAGGTTGTTTTGTACACATCATACAATTAGATTATTTTCTCACAGTATGCATTCCATTCTGGGATCTCCCAATCTTCTAAATGATTTTTTTATTTGCATACATTGAAGCTTACTCCTGTGCTATAAAGTTCTATGGGTTTTGACAATGGCAGAGTGTCGTGTATCCATCACTCCAGTATCATATGTTAAACTTATCTCCATAAACCCTTCTCTTTTGACCCAAACCAACTTGGCCCCAAACACCATCAACAGCCTTACCCTTAAAAAAAATCTACCCTTAAAAAAAATTCTAAGGGGCACAGTCCTCTCCAACTTTCAGTGTTCCACACTCCCCAGCCCAATCCTCCTTGACTTCTTTATTCCCCCACTTCCTCACCTCCCACCCCCAGCTATCTGTATTTCCTTAAGTAAGAGTTTTTTCCCTCTCCCTCCCCTGCACTGTAAGAGTGCATGAGCAGGCCAGGTGAGCAGTCAAATTTTCCAAGAAACTACTTCACCATGATGTCCAGTGATAGGCAAAGATCTGACCACAGACACCCAGCTGCTCCAGAGCCTGAAGAACAAGAAGAAAGAAAACCTGCCACTCAGCAGAAGAAAAACATAAAACTCTCTAGCAAGACCACTGCTAAATTATCCACTAGTATGAAAAGAATTCAGAAGGAGCTAGGTGAAATCTCCCTTGATCCTCTTGCTAACCGCAGTGCTGGGCCTAAAGGAGATAACATTTATAAATGGAGATTGACTATACTTGGTGCATCAGGTTCTGTGTAGGAAGGTGGTGTTTTTTTTCTGGATACCACCATTTTCATCTGATTATCCATTTAAGCCACCAAAGGTTACTTTTCACACCAGAATCTATCACTGCAACAACAGTCTAGGACTCATCTGTCTGGACATGCTTGAAGGCAACTGGAGCCCGCCTTAGACTATTTCAAAGATTTTGCTGTTGATTGGTTCCCTTTTGACAGACTTCAACCTGCAGATCCTCTGGTTGAAGCAGAGTTGCTCAGTATTTGACCAACAGAGCAGAACATGACAAGAGATAGGAAACACAATTCACATGATTTGTGTGCAGTGTGAAGGAGCAGAGGCATCTTTTCACTGTACTACAAATCTTTATAGCCTTTACAATATGAACTTCTGTGTGTGTGTTATACTGATTCTACTCTCGCTTTCATTCTTTGGAGACTGGGAGACTCTCCAAAAGGGTAAGTGCTATCAAGAGTAGAATGTTGTAGCTGTAGATTAGTTACATTTAAAATGGCTACTTGCAAGTCTTGCGTCTTTGGGATATTGAAACGTGTTTTGTGGTATACTAAGGATACTGGTCCTGAAGTCTACCAAATATTATAGTGCACTTTAGCTTAATTCATATTTGTATGATGTTGTAAAAGTAGCCATAATGGCTAGGAATTAGGTCATTTGTAGAAAACCCATATCTCTGAGTGTGTGGTTCATGCTGTTGTGAAAAATGTTTTACCTGTTACTTTTGTCAATTTTGAGAGGATTTTCTTTACCTTTTATATCTCAGAGAGCACCTGATACGTCATCTCAGACACTATAAATATACTCCTAAAGGCAAAAAAAAAGAAATCTAAGAGTTTTTTCAGAAATTTTATGAAATACAGGATCTGAAAAACTATACTGTAATTGCTTCTTTACATATTTATAACGTCATGAGAGCTTACCTATCTGACCATGAATACCCATACTTAGCACATATCTGTCACATAGTAGGAACCCAGTGACCATTTCTGAACAAAGATATGAATCCCAGTTTATCTCAATTAGAATAACCCATGCATAGTTAGCATTCTGAAATTTTTCTGATTTTTGGTTTAATTGGAAAGTGTGGAAAGGTAACTAAAAGCTTGAGATTGAATATCTATTCTGTAGACATATATACAACATGTTCACTTACTAACTAGCTCTATAGAGTCCTACTAACTCAGAGGGGATTCTGCATACACATAATGAATATTTCATCATGTCTTTGTCTATACGTTGAAAATGTGAGCAATATTTAATAGCTTAGATTTCCTCTTTTAAAATACTGCAGGAAATTTTAAATAAGAAAATTATGTATTTTTACATCCAAAGCAAAAAATGTTCATAAATTTTTATTTTCTACAATTTGAAATATGTTGTACCTATAGGCAAACAAGGTCAAGCTTATAATTTTCGTAAATGTAATTTTGCAAATTTCATAAAAGCTAAAACTCCTTTTACTTAAGTAATGAACAGGTGATGGTGACATGCATAATGCAATTTTCACAAATGAAGGTAAATGTAAGTTCATATTTCTGTATTCAAGAAAAATATGAACTAACTCAATAAAGATGAGCAATATTAACCTTAAGGAGTTAATCGTCAGAGTGAATGAGGGAAAATAGTATAATTAGCAATATATGAAGGTAGTCATTAAGGTGAACCAAGGCACATAATATAGTTTGCAATGTATACAAAAATAATGTAAACAAAAGCCAAAGTTCCCATAGCAACACAAACTTTTCTCCAATGTACACATACTTTATTTTGGATTACCAGCTAGAGTTCTAAGTTTATAGCTTCTTATGCATGTATGTAATAAGGATATGTCAACATGGTTCTGAGAACAATAAGATTTATATATTCAGATTCAGATGTGTTTAAATTTGAAAGCTTCACACTTAATTTTTTTTTTTTTTTTTTTTTAAAGATTTTATTTTTTCCTTTTTCTCCCAAAGCCCCCCAATAAATAGTTGTATATTTCTCATTGTGGGTTCTTCAGTTGTGGCATGTGGGACGCTGCCTCAGCGTGGCTTGATGAGCAGTGCCATGTCCGCACCCAGGATTCGAACCAACGAAACACTGGGACGCCTGCAGCGGACGCGCGAACTCAACCACTCGGCCACGGGGCCAGCCCCACACTTAATTTTCTATACAGTTAACATCCCCTAAAATTATGCTAGCATTTCAAGTCAATGCCATAAAATTGCACTGATCTCATTTGTGGCAATGTTTGTAAGAACCTTTATTGCTTAATCGTTTATGTTTTAGGATACATATGTGATGTGTGAAATTCAATTTTTAAAACTTTGATGATTAAATCTAGTGGCATTAAAATATGAGGTTATGTAAATATTAGGAAAGCTAATAGCCAACCCTAATTTATTTCGCATAAGCAATAAAATAGTAAATACCATAAAATGATATTCTTTAGTCAATGAAACATGGACAATTGTATTAAGTTATTCTTTCTACGGGGAAAATTTTTTTCTTCCACAATTCTAGCTCAAATAATCCACCCTATTACAGTTATATCTTTAATTTGTTTTTCTACTTTATAAAATAAAGCAGGGCTGTTTAAACACTTACACTTACAAAGTGCAGTACAATCATTTGTATACTAATCCTCATAAAATTCTGTGAAAGTGCCAAATGGGTGATGACTTTAATTACTTGAAAATTTTACATATCAAATGAGAGGAAGGCCAACACCCAAGGTCACACAACAATAATAAGTTGGCACTACAGTAGTTAGCACACCAACTTTAAATCCTACATTATTTGTATAGACAGAAAAAAAACAGGGGAAAATTTGTATTTTATTTCATATTCACATATTTTATTTATCTATATATGAATCCTTATTCATTTTTATTAAGAATTGATAATTAAATGCTTAGCACATTGTAAGAATCCTAGTGGCTCGTTATTTCAAAGAGAAATTGAACTTTTTGAGCTTTAAATTATTGACAGGTTTTGCTGATTGTAAAATGGAAAGAGTTTAAACGAGGCTTTAGTTTTAGTAATCTAGCCATCTTCAAATCCAATACACTCAAATATTTATGCCTTTTAAATTATATTATGATAACAACAAAAGGATTAATCTTTAAGTGACGATTAAAGTCTCAAAATTAAATCATTTTGGAATTCAAACTCTCAATGGTAAATAACTGAGCATCTGACATATGAGGGATAATACTACTTTCTTATAATTTGAATAAACAAAATAAAAATATAAAAATCTCACCAAACTTTCCAGAAAACATAGATTTGGATTCTTCTATTAGTTAAAATGTATTTACTTGATAAATACATGTTTGAGAAGTCAGAGAAGCTGAAAAATAGGGATAAGCGTTAAAATTCTTCAATTAAAAATGAAACAAAATAGAGATAAGAAGGAACATAGATGACATCAATATCTTAGCATTCTTTAGCCCCTAGCAATGTTCTCACTGTGGTATGAATATAAATGGTTTCATTCACGTTGCTATTAGAGTGAAAATATATATGTCAGGACATAAATTTTAAAACAAGGACGTCCGATTTCAGAGAGGAAAAACTCATCCCTTTTGAAGATACTGATAAATATTCAAGTTTTCCTCCATGAAGGTAATATTTTTTGTCTAAGTCAACATACTTTACCATTTTTAAACTTTTCTCATCATATTTTTGACAGCAGGTTTTCCAATTTTGACAGCTCTTTAAAAGTAATTTTAACAGCCGAGTGATTTCTCTTCTAAGCAAAGTCAGATTATGTGAAATGTCAATGTAAAAACCATACACTCTGACGCATAATCATTTTTAGTTGAATTTACTTATTAATTTTGCTTGCTATTACTAATAAAACATAAGTGCTTAGCTAATTGTATTGCTTTTTGAAATGTTGTAAAGGTATTAAACCTGTATCCTTTTCACTACAAAATGTCTCACTTTATTACAATTAGTTACTCTTCCAAAAATGGAGAGGAGGAGAAGCAGTGCTAGGTAGATAAAAGGCAATTGAGAAACTGGGCAAAGCGGCTACTGTAAAGTGAAAATACAAGCCTGTATTGATTAAACCAGGATGGAAGGATATCTGAATCCTGTTGGGGGACGTCTTACAAAATAAATGCTTGTCCCTTCTCCCCTTACCACATAACCCTACATTTCCAACTCCTATCTCTGAGATTCTGACATCCTCCCAAGGCAAGAGGATAGAGAATATCTTTTCACCTGCCCAACCTCCCACCTAAATTGAAAACCTCTGGAAACAATTTAAGTAAAAACTGACAATTTTCTTGACTGAATTAATCCAGTTATTTTCTTCGTCCTTTATTTCATAATCAAAGTGTTGCAGGAGATGAAGTAATTATCTGGTAAATATAAGTAAATGAGTTGTCAGTTCAAAAATTACCTTCTCTTTACAGTATTTGTTCTAGTCTCCTGTTTCTTGATCATTTTTCTTTGGTGGTTGAAGAGTTCTTTCTCCATAGGATGACTTTGTCATAATTTTAAAGAAAAAAGTTTTATAGAAGAGGATTTCATTCTAGTCAATGACTCATCACTATGTGTTAACTACCATCTGACTTCCGTTTTAAGTGGAATTAAAATGTCATCCAATGTGTATCAAAGGAAATTTCAATAAAATTAGGAAAATTCAGAAAAATCAGATTACTTTTATTGGATAAATTCCTTGAGGAATATACGTTGTCTAGACCATTAAATGGATTCTAAACTATCCTCCATTCCTCATCATTGTAGAAATGTTCCACTTCATGTTGAATGAAAAAATTTGCCTTAGAGAAATTAGGAGCATGATTTACATTTTACAGTATAAACAAGTAAACAAAATAACAGTCAAAATCACAATTAAGATTCAACAACTCAATTGCATCACTCAATATAAAGTGGAAAACGGAGGAGAAATAACTTCAAAATTCTGAAAGAAAATGATTTCCAACCTGACTATCAATCAAGTGGGAGAGTAGAATATAGTCTTTTTAGGTAATATCTAAAAAAGTTTACCTTCTACGCAGCCTTTTTCAAGAAGTTATTAAAAGATGTACTCCACCGATGAAATGGAATTCAGCAACCTAGCAAACAGAGAATCAAACTCAAGAAAGAGACAAAGGTAATTTCCAAGAGGATCGTAACTCTTTGAGGAAAATTTCTATGCAGTAGGCCTACACTGCTGATCGTTTGGTTTAGATAAGAAGAATAGACATATCCAAGGAGATATAATAAAAGGAAAGGAAATTAATGTGTTGCCTGATGTGTTTGAATATAGAGAATCAAGTCTTACAATTTTGGTGGAAAATTGGCTCTGAAATTACAATGGTCACATAAAAAATAACAAACAAATGTTAATTAATGTAATTATGAACCAAACTCTAGGAAAAAGAAAAAGTTGTATAAGATAGCTAATGAAATCAAAGGAAAGAAACACCTATGCTATGAACAATATTTATATAGTCAAAAACATGTAACAACAGAATATTGCTTTTTAACAGCTTTATTGAGATATAATTTACATACCATAAAATTCATCCTTCCAAAGTGTAAAATTCAGTGTTTTTATTATATTCACAGAATTGTGCAACTACCACAATTATCTACATTTTGGTGGAAACCCCACATTCATTATCAGTCACTCCCTATTCCCTTCTCCCCCAACCCCTGGCAGCCAAGAACCTACTTAGCTAACCTACTTAGATTTACCTATTTTAGATAGTTCTTATAAATGGAATTATACAATATGTAGTCTTTTGTGACAGGTTTCTTTAACTTAGCATAATGCTTTCAATAGTCTCCCATGTTGTAGCACATATCAGGACTTCATTTATTTTTATTGCCAAATAACATTATGTTCTTGTATGAGTATAGTACATTTTTTTAATCCATTCATCTGTAGATGGAAATTTGGGTTTTTTCCACCTTTTGGCTATCATAAATAATGCTACTATGAATATTTGTATACAAGTTTTTGATAGAACATATGTTTTTATTTGGGGAGAGTATATACCTAGGAGTATAACTTCTGGGTCATCTGGTAACTCTATGTTTAACATTTTGAGGAACTGCCTAACTGTTTTACAAAGTGGCTGCACCATTTTACAAGACTACCAGCAATGTATGAGAGTTCCAATTTCTCCACATCTTTGTCAGCACTTGTTATTGTCTGTCTTTTTTATTTTAGCCATCCTCATGGGTGTAAAGTGATATCTCATTGTGGTTTTGATTTGCACTTCTCTAATGATTAGTGACGTTGGGGATCTTTTCATGTGATTATTGCTCATTTGCATATCTCCTTTAAAGAAACATCTGAAATCTTTTGTCCATTCTTAAATTGGGTTGCTTTTTTTGTTGAGTTGCAAGAGTTCTTTAGATATTCCAGATACATGTTCATTATTAGATATGTGATTTACAGACATTTTCCCTCAATCTGTGGGTCAGAATATTCTTCCAACCTAAAGTTTAATTGTATTTTTAGAATAGAGCCTTGGGAAGTAATTGTGTTTACGTATGTGTGTGTGTTTGCATGGGTTTGAGGAGGGATGTTGATTCACCTGGCAATTATCTTGTACTTGAGAATAAAACAAGAGCACATTCAATTCCTACAACTGAGTAATATGCTTGTTTTCATATTATGCAAATAATATGAAGTTGACGAAAAAAATTTTTGAGTGCCCTCAGTTTCTCCACATTCTCTGTTCTATCTCCTCCACTCTCTGCCCCTTAGTCTACATATGAAATAGGGAGCTAAGATAGAGAGAAATAATACATTTCCTAAAATGCTATTATAATGACAAAAAAAACTGTCTACCAACACTGAAGAGTTAAAAGAAACAAACTTGACAAATCAGCCTTTTGCAAATTGGCTTTTGGGAAAAGGATCTTCTTCAAAATGTCCTAGAGAAATACAACTACGTCATGAAAGATATTCTCAGGCTTTTAGAATGAAACAGTAATCTAAAAAAAATTAAGATTTTTTGAAGGAAACTAACAAAAGCCTAGTTCCGTGTGATATGTTTGTTCAATGTTAACAGAATGCATTTATCAGGTGATGATTCTTGAAACCATCTTGAGACTTAAGCATTACAGTTAGTAGAAAGCAATGACATGTATATGCGTGCCCATTTTCATTCTTAATTTCACTGTATAGAATTCCCTTCATTTAACTATGAAATACATGAAATACTTATTATGCACAGGGACAAAATGCAACAATGAACCAAGCAGACACAGCCCATTTCATTCTTTCAATAGTCTGTATTTAACTGATTAAGTCCCATCTCTGGAGGGCAGAAGTGCCTAGCAGAGTAGACCCATATTAAATGGTTGTTCTTATCTCAGCCACTGAATTGTATGATATGTATATAAAACAAAATAAGACAAAAGCCCTGCCTTTAATAAATCCAAAGTCTATTATAAGAGATTGAAACATGAAGATATTTTCACCAACGTGTGGTGTCATGATAGAGATAAGTATGGCGCTTAAGCCATACTGCAGAGATAGAAGTGGTTAAGAGAAGACTTTATCAAAAAGTGACATCTAAGCTGAGACTTCAAAGACAGAGTTTGAAAAGTTGACAAAGGAGTAAAATTATACTGGACCAAGGGAAAAGAAGGTACGAAGCTCCAGAGGGAAAAGAGATCGTCACACATTCCTTCTGATTGTAATTTTACACATTCCAAGATAGGTAATTTTAAGTTACTCTCATTTATCTATAATGAATCTTATAAATAGCCACTAACTAGCATCCTTTTTGAACTTGAAAATCTAGGATATATAAGAAGATTAAATTATTACATGCCTGATATCAGAGCCTTTGAAATTAACTAGTGCATGGCAGAGTGGACAGGATAGACCAGAAGAATCTGAGAAGAAAAATACGTTATTAATTATTATTTCTCAATTCATCAGACACCAGACAATTTGTAAATAACTACAAAAAGTTAAAATTTAATTAAATGTTTTCTTTACACAGCCCTCCTCAAATCTTTATTCATTCATTCATTCATCCATCCATTTATTCATTAAAAAGATACTTACCAACTTATCTTAGGCCATGTTATGAGCACTGGAGATTTATCACAGACAAAATAAGAAAAAGACAAAATCCTTGACTTCATGGAGCTTGCGTTATAGTGGGAAAGACAAGCAATAAACAAAATAGATAAGTGAAATATGTAATACGTAAATTAAATGGCAAGGAGAAAAATAAAGCAGGGAAGAGTCATAGGAAGCATGGGCGAAAGGTTGAAATGTTTGATCGTTGTAGTGTGGGAAGGACTCATTAAAATCCGTGTAAAGGAAGTGAGGAGTGAGCCATGTGTATATGTGTGTGACTGGGGGAGGGGAAGTTTTCCTAGCACAGGAAATAGGAAATGCAAAGGTCCAGTGACAGGAGCAGTTTTGGTATCTTTGAGAAACAGTTAGGAGGCTAGAGTGGCCAGTCAGAGTGATGGAGGAAGAGAGTAAAATGGATATGAAGTCAGAGGGTAAAGAAGAGCACAGGTCATGTAAGGTCTTGTATATCTTTGTAAGGATTTTGGCTTGTAGCCTGACTAAAATTAAAAAATAGTAGGAGATTGAACAGAAAAATGAGATTACTTAAGTTAGATTTGAACATTTCTTTAATACTGATTGAATAAAAACTAAAGAGAGACAAGGGCAGAAGCAGAAACTGTTGTAATAATCCAGGTGAGATATGTTGAGTGGCTTGGACCTAAGTTGTGGCGGTAAGTGTGACAAGAAGTGGATGAATTTTGTACAATCTGAAAATAGTACCAAAATAAATTGCTGACAAATTAGATGTTGCATGTGAAAGAAACGTAACAGACAAAGACAGTTCTAAGTAATTTTGGGTTGTGTGATTGAAAGTATGGGATAGACTTTACCTGAACAGGAAAAGACTGGGTGAAGAGCAGGTTGTGGGAGAAACCAGGTTACTTTTGGACATGTTGAACTTAGGATGTGTATTTGCCATGCAAGTGGAGATATCTTGTGGGTGGCTGTAAGCAATGAAATTCACAAAAGAAATCTGAACTGATCACTTATATTTAAATGTTTATTTTTATATAATAGGTTTATATATATTTACATATTACATTTTACATATAAATATGTTTATATACTATATATTGGTCTATTTTTATATTATTATTATATGAAATATATACTTATATACTAGCATATCTATGGCAATTAAAGCCTTGAGAGTGGATGAGTTCATCAATGTAATTATTAAGAATAGAAAAGAGAATCGATGTGAGTACTGAGCCTAGGGGCACTGCAACATTTAGAAGTCAGGGAAATTGGGAGAAAACAACAAAAAATCTGAGATGGAACATCCAGAGGTAGGAAAACAAAACAATCATAAAACATAACAACGTTGTAAGTTTGTTGTCCTGGAAGGCAAATAAAGAAAGTGTTTTAAGAAGGAGATAGTGACTAATTTTGTCAAATGTTAGTGAGAGTTCAAGGAAGATGAGGCCTGAGAATTGACAATTGGATTTGGCAACATGAAGTTCATAGATAACCTTGATAAAAGCAGTTTCAATGGAGTTCTTGTGCTAAAAATCTGTGTGGAGTGGATTAAAGAATTGGGAGAAAAAAATTGGAAACCACATGTAGAAACTTCTTTTTCAAGGAGATTTGCTTTAAAAGGAATGAGAGAAGAAGAAAAGTTGGAAAGGGAATGAGCTGGAAAGGAAAGTGGAGACAAAGGTGAATTTTTCAGAAATGTAAGAAATAGCACATGTATGTGCTGAAGTGGACCATACAGTATGGAGGGAAACATAGGTGGTGCAGGAAAGAGAAGGAGCAATTGCTAGACTCACATTGTAGAGTAGGTGGGAGAGGGATAGGATCTAGTACACAAGTAGGGGATAGCTTTTTCTAGGAATATGGTAATAAAAGTTCAAGTAAATTTGCTCAAAAGTATAGTTAAGTCAATAGATGTAGAGGTAAGAGCTTATGGGAAGTCCCTTCTGTTTGCTTTAGTTTTCTCAGTGGAGTAGAAGTCATGATCAATGGCTTAGGATGAGGATGAGGAAGGAAGTGTTGGAGATGTGAGGAGAAATATCTAAAATAATCATCAAAGTCTTATGAGTGAACTAGGAAAATGTAGTATGATTGCTAGACAGTATTAAGGAGTTGCTTGAGAAAAGTGACCCAAAATTAAAGGAGAATCAGTCAGCTTTGTTTTGTATTTTTTTCTCCAGCCACATTCAACTGCAAGTGGGCAAATGTTGAGTCGGTTAAGGGTTTGATTCAACAAAGGTGGTGCTTTATCCAACTGAGCATAATTAAGCAAGAGTGGAACCAAGGAGTGGATGGCGTTTGCAGGTAAGTGATTACCACTGATATAAGGTCTTTAGACGGTTATACCAGTTTAAAGCCAAGACATATTTTAAGTTTCTTTGGATTTTATCAATTGCTAAGTTTTATGGTATTCCTTGAGAACATAGAAAAAACACAAAGTTTTATGTGAACCTTTTCATTTTATGGTTCTAGAAAATTTATTTTTATTCTTTGCTAGTCTTTAAACTCTATTGCTTGAAAACCAGAGTCCTTTATTATCAATATAAATTTTAGGATGTGGGCTGCTCTAGAGTATCAAAAAGTTAAAAAACTAAAACAAAACCTTAAAATTGAACAACCAGTACTGTTAAATTATCCCCGAGTGCACATTATTTAGTTCCTCGTTAACTTAATTGTTTTCTGGTAAAAGTGAAGTGTGCAATATGCAAATTAAATAATATTATGTGTCAGAGTTTGAAAGAAATATTCATTTAACATGGGAAGAGGTTTTTTTTTTCCCAGGAAATCTTGTTCATTTATTTTGTGAGAATTTTTATTTGTCGCTATTTGTTCAAAACATAATACAATTGTGAGACCCAGTGCCTGCTGGCAAAGTTGGAATAGCTGTCAGCAGGAAATGGCAAACTAATAATAAGTGCTGGTAAAATATTTATATTATAGTTTACTGGGAAGCTGAATGTAGTTTTGTATTTCATTGGTGCTCGAGGCAGTACATAGTAACATAGTTGTGCTCCAAAATAAGTGGATAGAATCCTAAATACAATAGTAACTTATCTTTCAACTATCTGCTGGGGGAAGAAAGAATTCATAATAACAAAGCCTTTTACAAGTTGAAACTTAAGAAATTCTAAAGGAGGTTCGTAGGGCAGTAATTAGTAATATCTCACATTCAGTGTTACTGGACACTAGGCTGCTGGATCAACCACTTCTGTATGAAGCCTGGTAATTCAGCTCTGGTTCATAATTTTCAATAACAGAGCTATTCAAGAGGGAGGGGTGGTCCTAAACCACCAGAGGACTGAGAAGCATGGGGATGTTCAAGTACAACGGTGTGTTTATGTACTCCCCAAAGTGTATCAAAGCTCAGATCCAGGGAAATAAAAGAAAAGTCAAACAAAACAAGCATTAGACTGCGTAAAATAAGGTATGGACAAGGCAAACAGGTGAGGCATTGTTTAGGTGGCTAAGGCAGATCGATATCTATTCCTGCAAGCCAGGAATCCTGCCTGCTTTCCTCCGGCGCTCTGCAGATCATCTTACGGCTTGCAGACAGACTGTCGCCTAAACCCAACTGACAGACAACCTATTTCACCCCTGTAAAAATCATACCCATCTTCTTTCTTTGCGGTTCACTGAGAGGAGAAAAGAAAATAACTGCCAAAATAAAATAATGCCAGATTGGTTTTACCACACTTTAACATCCCTGTGACATCCCTTTTAACATCATTATAAAAGACTGGTTCCTAATTTCTCTTTCATGTATAATTTTAATCTATGCAATAAAATGCAAGTATATTGTGAGCATAACAATGTGTGTAGATGTGTGTGTGTATGGAGAGGTGACTAAACTTATCCAAATAGTAAACATATCTAAAGTGTCTTGCAGGTAATAGTCATTCAATAAATATTAGCTAACATCAATATTCCTATCACAATAATTTTTAAAACCTAATAGAGGGATGTACAGAGAGTCAATTAGAAACTGAGGAAATATACATTTAAATTTACTGTGTAATTGATAGAATAGAGAGGCAATATTTCAGTAATCTTGAAAATATATTTAACAAGCTTATGACAGCTGAACTTTGTGTAAATAACTGAAAATTAGATTGTTTATGTTTTGTGACATAGTACCATCAATTTGCCTTGTTCTGATAAACTACAAGTTCATGCATAACTCTTACTAATCTTTTAGTTTTCCCATATAATGTTTTAATTCTGATGGAAAAATCAAAACCAGAAAGGTTTTCTTAAAAACAAGCATTATACTTTAGTTATATCAAAAATAACCAAAATATAAACCTGTCTTTTAGTTCCAGAGAACTTTAGAAAATTATCCAAACTTCCTTGCAAATTGAGCATTATAGAAAATTTTTACCTTATATATATAATTTTTATTGGGTTTTTTTTCACTTTATAAGTTTAAAAAGTTAGGAGAATTTCTTTTACCACAGCAAAACAATGGTAATTGCTATAACAACAAAAGTTCTGTGTAAGGGAGAAATTACAAGTAATTTCTTGTAGCCTGTTAAATTAAGTAGCCTGTTAAGGCTACTTAACAAAATATAAACTATAAAAAATGTACACAATCCTCCTAATTCTGCATTGGCAAATGGGAGACATTTCGTATGTTTTACTCTTGAGATATCATTTGCTGAGACTTATAATTTTTATACGCATACTTGTAGCTTTCATTTTGTCCAGATTTTCATATAAGAATCCATCCTGCTATTTTTTTACCCTCTGAGTTGACCAATAAAAGGAATGACAATTTTAATATAATATTTAAAATACTAAACATCACGACAAATACTTATTTTAGTGGTTGTAGAGATTTTGTCTTAATCTTGAAAGTGGAAAAGGTCATATTTTGTAGCCTGATGCATATCATCTCTGACTACGTAACAAGATGATGTCTTTTCATCACTGCTAGAGTTTTCTGCTCAGCTCTTTATGGTGGAAGAAATGTAATTTACTTGTCAGATTGAAATGTTTGATATAAATCCTTATCCTATCTTTTGAACTAGCATTTCTGAAATACTATATTGTAAACAAATGGCATGTTTAATTAAACAACTACTTTACTACTAACTGAACAAGAAAGTATGATTATATTAGTTTACTAACAAGCCATGTGACTGAATTTAAAATGTTTTCAATTCAGCTAGAAAGTACAATTATACTAATTTAAAGTCAAGACATGTGATTGGAATGTAAATAAAACATTTTAGGTTGTAAATAAAACATTTTAGGTTCCTGTCTTCAGGACACCAAAATAGTTTTATTTTAAGTGTTAAAACTAATATAATTTAGGAAATATTAGTTTACATTCAAATTTATTCTTTAATTCACTAATCTACATACAAAGCTAAATTTAATAGTCAATTAACAATTTATGATGATGCTATTTTAAACATAAACAATTGTGATTGTTAAAACTAATATAATTTAGGAAATATTAGTTTACATTCAAATTTATTCTTTAATTCACTAATCTACATACAAAGCTAAATTTAATAGTCAATTAACAATTTATGATGATGCTATTTTAAACATAAACAATTGTGATTTTCCAAAGAATTCATTTTACTTTTATACGTGACTGATTTTTCACAGCTACAGGTTAGCAATTCTGAAACATATTTATTCTAATAAGAATGAGAATACGGTGAGGTAAATTTAGCTGAATAATTAGGCACACTATAATGTACATAATTATATGCGTACATATGTGTGTGTTTCTGTGTGTATATATATATAAATATATATATGTAAGTGTATAACATATATGATTGTTTGAAAGCCAAGGATTAATTTTACCTTCAAATATCAAAATATGAAATAATAGACTTGCTGTAATCATTCAAAGGCACTTGATGTTGAAGGTCAATCCATTTTTACTCATTTGTGGGAACAGAGAAAAATTAAAAATCACTGGGTTCTAACCTAATCAAACCCATAAGTTGTTTTTTAAAACATGCATTGTTAGCATCCTAATTATCTCATTTGTGTTTGTTTAGTTAGATAAACAGATGAAACATTTCTGATCCAGATGTGACAATCTCAGCGCTGTCATTTACCTTTCAAGGATCATAGAATTTTTGCTTTTAACACGTTCCCTGGAGTACCTACATGTTTTCATTATAAACCAGTAGTTGATAAAACATGTCAGATGCTAAATTCAAAACCCACCATGGAGGAAACACGGGGGAATGTAACAACTGTTTTGGAAGAAAATGTCTTGAAGTCAACTTACATAAAATCTTAAATGGTTTGCCAATGAATTATAATTAACATTTGCGTTACAACTGCAAAAGCTAAACAATTTTTGCTTAACTGCTATAGGACTGAAATTATTTTTGTCAAATATGCGTAAAATCTTAAGCTAAATGTCTATGTTCTATAATATAAAATTTTAGTGATACAAATGTAGAATTTGCAATGCCAATTTAAGTTATGGAATGAAATAGTTTAAAGTCTAGAGCACTTAAACCCTTTTAATACTCAACACATTATATGAATTTTGATAAAGAATATGCAGCACTCAAGGTAATAATTTCTTATATGAATATTCAATAACTTGTATGTCCAAGTAGACTGAAAACTTCAAAATTTTTCTAGAGATTCACATTCACTAGAGTAAAGGAAATTGAAGTTTTAGAACACTTGTGTAAAAGTTAAAATAACTCAAATTATTTTCTCAGTAAACGTTTCCTCATCTTCATCAATAATTGTTCTAAAATATGAAGAAATTCTTTATATAACACAAACAATATAATCAATGAAAGGCTGTATGCAAAGATAGATAATGCAACACAACTGAGCTTATAATGCATGACACTTAAAGTATTTAATCATAGTTCTTATATGACTACACACAATAATTTATTTCTACTTAATAAAATAGTAAAAATGTCATTTTATACTTTTTTAAATGTATATTTGCAAATATTTTCTCTCACAGAATTGTTCAACTAAATATGCACTTTCAATCAAAGAACTAATGTATTTGCAGATGTTCATTTTTCTATATTTATTTAATAAAGGCTGAAGTTGGTTAGGCTAGTATGGAAACAAAAATTATGATGTTATTTTGAACTCTATAACCTCTTTTCATTTGCAAACAGGTAATTATATGAAAAATTGTAGAATGCACTAAAAAGCAAATGGAAAACAACAAATATTTCATGTAAGAATTATTAATTAGTGTTATAACCACTAAAAACAGAAGTATGTGCATGAATATATAATCATCTAAAGAATGTCAGTCTTCACTTCACTTAATTACTAAAATGGTCATTTAAGAATGTATCTTAATGAATATCACAAATATATCTTTTGATTAAACATGAATAACAGGGGATAGTTTGATTTCTAATGAAAATATCAAAATATAAGACCAATTACATATATACATGTTAATTATGAGAAAATAATTAAAATATTTATGCCTTCCAAAATAGTATCAATATAATTAAAAATACTCTCAGTGGAAATTAAATCATTAATATACACAGCCAATCTTTAACAGGTCACTGGTATTACTAAAGTTGAGTATTGAGGGCTAGTTGCTATCATTTGTGGTTTTTTGGGTAAAGTGTAAAAGAAGCAGGAAGTTTGAATCTATTTCCTTAGCCACGAGAAATAAATTACCATCAAGAAAACATTAAAAGTCTGACTTTGGGAGAGTGCCTGGGAATCCATGTGCTAAATCAGTTTTAATATAAGGAACTCTCTCATCAGTAAAGTGGAACTTCAGAAAAAGTCATATTTTGGAGTATCATAGCAAAGCTTGCACTGTGCGTAAAGTTTACCATCACAGCCATTCCGCATAGAACAAAAATTCTTAAATATAAGATTGTCAATCTGCTGTTTTTTGAGTATTGTAGTCACTTAGAAATAGCAGTTAACAATGAAAAAAACCTCTTAAAAGCATTGGCTTTTATACTTTATTCTAACAAAACAATTCGCTATTTACTTATTTTACAGTTAATCTCCACGCTAAATCTGAAAGTATGCTCTCAATAACAACTATAATAAAAGAATGTTGAGATAATGACACAAGATGGTAAAAGCAAGGAAAATGCTCATTTCAGGATACACAAGCTTTAAGTAGAAATGAAGTAGGATAAACGGTCCATAAAAAGTTACCCAGAGAATTCCTATAGAACCAAAACTTATCAAAAGGTGGTACAAAGCCTTCCTAGGCTCCAATCCCTGTGGACAAAGGCTTTCCAATATGAGATACACAGCTCTATAAAATTACATGCAAATAAATTTTGTAGGCAAGAGTTCCTCACCACCTTTAATTAATGAAAATTGAGAGATGGATCATAAGACTTAGTTTTGTTGGTGGAAGTGTTTGGTTAGTTGGTACGGCAGAGAATGCTATGTGTTCAGCAAATCCATTTATTTATCCTCCTAAACACACAAGAAAATTACATTTGCAAACCTCACCTGCAATTAGATTTGGCCATGTGACTGACTTCAGGACAATGGAATAAGGTATTATCTTTCAAGATCCTCAACAAACTTTCTTCCCTTTCTACGCCATGCAGGGTATTCAGTGGAGAACTTCAAGGCTCTATAAGATAGCAGAGCCACTCCTGAGTCTCTGAATGACTGAATGGAACTGAATGGGACAAAGACCCATCTCCGCTGTCTACCTGATTCACACTGGAATGTAATATAAAGGAGTAATAAATCCTGATGGTATTAAGCCACTGAGTCTCAGAAAGCGCTAGAAAGCTATTTATTCATTAATTTATATATTCCTCAAGTATTATGAATAATAAATAATTATCGGGATAAAAATAAAATTTGGTACTTCAGAGAAAGGCAAAGGAGGTAATTAGAGTGGATCTAAATCTTAACATAGGAATAGTTTTTAGAAACTATGATCGCAAGTATTCTGCAATTGCTCCCTGTCGAAGTCTTACTTCTCCAATCATATGCTGAATTCATGTCATCTTATATTATTACTATATAATATTATTATATAATATAATGTAATATTATTACTATTATTAGTCATAAATGCTTAACACATTAGCTACCATTCATTTCTTAACATACTCTGGGCACAGTGCTAAGCACTTTATGTGACTTTCTCATTTAACTTCGAAGTGACCCTATGAGGGAGTTTTGACAATATACTCTTTTTATGGAGGAAACTGATGTCCATAAAAGTTCAGATGATCTCACACTAATAAGTGGTGAATCCAGAACTCAAAAGGTCTTTTTGACTCCATGGCCATCCTATTAATATTCAATATTACATTGAGGGCAATAGTTGGTCCCAACCAATTATCATTTGAGCAATACTAGTTTACTTCAATTATTTTCCTACCCACAAACAGAATCGTATAATTGTATGCTCATTTTCTGTGTCACAGGAAAGGCTGACAGGAAGGGCTGACCCTAGCAAATATACTATAATCCCAGATCTGCCCCTCATAGAGGAAACCTTACACTCTGACTTTATCAACATGCCAAAAATTGAAGCATCTATCAAAGGTAGATGCATAGTAATCACTAATGTTTTGACCCAGAAATCAAATTATTCTTTATGATGAATAATTTAAATGAAACAAACTTTATTGAAGTCCTGGAATATAATAATTACTCACCCAAAGGTAACTACTATTATAAATGATATGTTTGAAGTTCATGTGATTAGTATAATGACATTTTGGTCGATGACAGACTGCATATATGATGGTGGTCCCATAAGATTAGTACCATATAGCCTAGATCTGTAGTAGTCTATACCACCAAGGCTTGTATAAGTACACTCTATCATGTTCCCACAAGGATGAAATCACTTAACAATGCATCTCTCAGAAGTATCCTTGTCCTTAAGCAATCCATGACTGTATATTCTAGGAGCATAGATACTTTGGGGGGGGGGGCAATAATAACCTGAATATTGCTTGAAAAACATGGATTCAGAATGAAGATATTTCATGGATAGGATGTTTAATAGCATCAAGTTTAAATAGCTTGATATTAATTCACAATAGAAATGGCGTTGTCATTGGGACTGAAGTCCAACGGAATTAAGTCCACTGGCTCGTCTCTGAACCATATTTGGATAGGCTTTGCCTACATTGCTTTTGACTTTCCTTTATCTGTCTTCATGGCTAAAACTCTTTCTGTGGATAGGTCAATGCTTTCCATTAGTTTATGTCAACCCTTGCTGCACAAGAATGTATCTGTTCTTTTAAGATAACTTTGCACATCCTTGTGCTGATCTACTTTGTGTTGATCTTGAAATGTAACAATCCAAAAGCAATCTCATCTTGCATCCTTTATTTTAAATTTCTTTCCAATACCTCTCTCATTACAATCTATAAGAACAAAGAACAACGACAAGAATTGAAAGAATTAATTCCAGGATAAGATCATGCTCAACAAACTATCCTGCATGATTATGAGAAATGAGGGAGGAAAAATAATAGCAGCTGTTCTCCTTTTCTTTTACTTAGGGCAGAAGCACTATATCCATGGGATTCAGTTAATCATCTTAGCCCACATCTTGATTGCTGGGGTAAAGATCTTGAGAAAAAACTCCTCCTACCAGAGGCACCATGTTTCTCTTTATGATAGTACTAAACCCCATACTAAGCTACAACTGTTGCTCTGGAAGGAGGTGTGGCCCAGAATAAATCAGAGGTGGCATACAATGTCAGGGAAAGATGGTGCTATGCTAGTTGCACCCCATCAATGAAAAACTAAGCTTATTCAAGCTTTATGCTGCCACAGTACCGGCACTGCAAGAGCAAAGTCTAGTGCCACAGCCCTAGTGTTCCTTTTTCCAACTAGGCAAATGCTAGGAGGAGCACTTTCCCACAAACAAGTGTGTGGGAGATGGCAAATGCAATAATAAGGCTAATTAACCCACCAGGGTGCTTCAAGACTGGAATGATTCAGTCACACAGAAACAAATGATTTTTATTCCTTTATTATTATTTCTTCTTTATCTGTGGAGCCAGAGAACGGGAAGAGGACCAAGAATTCAGATATGGGTCAGATCTGGATGAACTTAGGAACCTAAGTAGTAGTTTAGAGTCTGGAGGATACTGTGGAGAGTAGTAGTCCAAAAACAAAAACAAAAAAGAATGCTGAAGCAACTTTCTCTGGAGATGCATCATGCACACTCAGGGAGTTCCAAGACACCTTTCTGCCTGGATCCAGCTACTTTTCTTCAAGTTGGGGAACTCATATTTGGCAACCTCTGAGTGCTAACAGCCACACGGATGAGTAGATATCCTTTGATGCAAAGTAGACGATTACACCATCAACCTTCATCGTACTGACCAATGAGAAACCTCTGAAAATAAGGACATGAAAAGGACAAAAAAATAGATCATCAGTACAGAAAAGGCAAACTTAAGAAAACTTCATAATAAGAGAGACATAGACAAAGACAAAAATTGTTATAAAAGAAAAAATTTTAAACTATACTAATACTGTATTTGTAATTTTAAAAATTCTTGTGGTGTTATAGTGTGTTAAGTTTACCAAACTTTATTTTTACTAGAACTAACTTAATCAATAATAAAATGAGGGAAATTCCATTAAAGTAAGCATTGTCTATGGTGTCATTGTAAAACTGTTGTAAGATCTGACTGCTCAAGCTATTTCAGTAAAGCAAAAGAGAACACGTGAAAACTTGTGTGTAATTGAGTATATGCAAAGTGACCCTCCCCAAAAATGATGAGTAAAGAAATTAAAAGAATTAAAAGAAAAAAATGCCAAAAGAGTGATTTTTGAAAACTAAATTATTGCAGATCCTAAAAATCTAATTATCTTACTCTATTCAATTCTTGGCAACTGTAAAAGATAAGACACAGCACACCAAACTCACAGCTATCATTGTTTCACTTGATTCTGCTTAATAACATTTTCATATAGTCCACAACAAGCTGAACCATATTAATGGAGAGAAATTAGAAGAAACATAAAATTCTAAAGGAAAAAAATATACAGTCTAAAGAAAAAACTAAAGAAATACCTATAAAATGCCCAAAATAGGAGATAGTTACGATCTGGCAGAAATAATAAATGGAAAAAAAATGAAAGCTTTATTACATCTCCACTAATATTGAATAATAGTTTACAGTACTTGTCCAAAAACTGTTTTTTCGGACAATGACTTTTGGTTTATGGTTCTTTCCAAACACTATAGCTTAATAATATGTGCATAATAAATAAATAATGGACTATTAAATTTTCCTAAGACTCTTAAAAGATTACTTTCAATAAAGAATCTCAAACTCCATTATAATAATGGAGGAGGTTTCCATTTTTGAGAAGTCTCACGCGTAGTTATATGTGAGGGGCAGAGTTTGACTTTCAAGTCCTACAAAGTCATTATCATGAGGCTCTATGTTAGTCATGTAACTGCAAATTCAATCCAGATTTTTTTTCTAAAAATGGGAACTCACAAAGAATGAAGTACTAGCCATACTTACAATCTTTTCTTTAAACTTATGGGAAATATGGTGCCTATAATTCATTATTTGAGTGGGGCACTTGGTTTGTCTTGTCTACAACAATTAAATGGAGTAATACACCAAAATGAAGGCCCATTCAAGCTTTTAAATTTTTCAATCAGGAAAAGAAAGTATTCAGATCCTGTGAATTACCTGTCCTATTTTATAGGTGACACCTGTATTGCCGCCACACATCTGTGGAAGCACAATATCAGCCAACTGTTAATCAAGGTTCACTTCCCTTCAAAGTGACTGATGATCCACTGTTAAAACAGCTTATAAAAATAACTTCTCCTTCGAAAGGTGCTTCAGGGTTTTCAGACACATCTCACCATTCCTGCTAGCTTAATGCATGTTTGAAAGTTAATTTCTCATTAATATTTAAAGAAGAAATGGCTTCAGAACAAATTTTAAATGATCTATTACACTTTAGAAATAAAATATTATTGGCATTATTTTCATCTCCATTACAAGGAATAATAATGTCCAAGATTGGCTTTTAAAACTGTTAATGAGCCCTGGCAATGTGAAAAAGATATGGATTAGGTAGATGTAATGAGATATGATTAAAGGGTGCAGGCACTGAAGGGTGTTGGAGAAATTCTTTTCAGAAAGAGTATAATTAGTGTCTGATAAAAGTACTTAGTAGATAAGATTTTTGAAGAAGAAAGGTTAAGGTAAACACATACTGTATGACAAACCTGCTTAATCTTTCCCCTTTGGTTCTCTTACATACTCAATATTATGCTGAAGTTTCATACATAAATAATGTTTGTCAAATACTTGATGCAATTCTACCAGACAATTACAGTGTTTTAATTGCCAGACATGGAGAGCAGAAAATGTGTTGAAACATCTTATTCCATTTTCAGTGTACATTTCTTTGTTGATTTATGTAATGTAGCTAATAATATGCAACCTACCCTAGTTTTAAACAAACAAACGAACTTCTAAAAAGCAAGCTTTCCATAAGTTGCTAAGCAACTCCAAAGGCACATTTTATTAATTTAATAAATAACATTTAGATGACAAATCCTTAAAGAAGATCTCTAACTCCATTTTATAAAAAGCAGAAAATCCAAGCAGCTACACTTCTGATTTTCCTGTTTCTAAGGTCTCAGGGTTAAACAGACACTGCCGTTTTCAGAGGTACATTTGACTCACTAAACAAATAAAACATTTCTTCAGTTTAAATTGTTACTATTATAGAAGTTAAGTTCTTGGACTTATTGTGTAGCTCTCTAGAGTTAGAGCTCATGTTTCATTCCCATAACTGAAGGTTTATCAGTCTTGGCACTATTGACACTGTAGATCAGATAATTTGTCACTGTGAGGGGCTCTCCTGTGCATTTTAAGATATTTAGCAATATCTATCCCCGACCTCTACTTACTAAGATGTCAGTAGTGGCCCTATAGTTGTTGCAACTACAAACGTCTCCAGACTTTACCAGATTTGCCCCTGGAAGGGCAAGGGGAGATCAAAATCACACCCAGTTGACAACCACTGCAACTGAATAATAGGTAAATATGCTAAATGAGAAAGATACCTTGAGCTTAATTGATGATGAAGATGCCTTGAGGTTAGTCACCATCAGTCAACATCTAACATCCTCTAGCACCACTAACAATGAAGAATAAAGGAGTAGTACTGATTCCAATAGTACTGTGGCTCTTGCTCTATTCAAGGCTCATTATTGATTTTATCATTTCAATATAATTTCCATTGTATAAAAATTGGGGTAAAAGGGCCTAATGATGGTTGTCTATAGCCACTCTCTAGTAATATCCCATTCCTGAATCACAGCAAAATCTTTTCTCCTACTCTTTCTCCCTCAGTTTTCACAATACACAGTTGCTGACTAGAATCACTTTAAACACAAATCTCAATTTTAATCATGCCATCCTCTGCTTACAGGGCCACCATAGCTCTCTATCACCTCTACTATCAAATATAAACTCCTCTGCATGGTCGTTAATGTTTCCTACAAACTACCACCAAATTCCATCTCATCAAACATCTTTTTTATTCTCCACTTACATCACCTTTACCCCCTCAGACACAAACAGCTTGCATATTCCAATCTCCCTATGTGACATATAAAAGGCAAAGTCATTTCACCCATGAAAGTTTTTCTAATTAATCCTCCTTTTATTTCTTACCAGTATCATATTTCTGTTAAAAGAACGACATTACTGCAAATTAATATGTGAGGCAATTGCTTACTGGATGGTTTCAATATGCTAGACACTGAATATTGCTTAGTAGCTGTTTCTATCAACTTACATTTACATTACTTATGCCCAACTAGATTGTAAGTTCCCAGAGGATAAGAACAGGTCTTATTTGTATCCCTCTGATGCCTCTTAATAATGATGCTAATAAATACACTTCAAATTTGATTAGCAATTATAGCCTTTCAAATTTCTTTCACGGTTATTAGCTTCTTGGCTATATATTTTGAGTATTTCACAGTCAATGAAAGTGGGACATTAAATGCTCTAGGGACTATCCTATGGTTTACACAATCGGTGCTTGGTAGAATATGCATTTAATATATGCTGACTGAATCCAGTCTCACAACTTCACAACTATAAAATTTCTGTCCTGTTTACAAAAAGTTCTTATGGCACTTAAAAATAAATGTTATTGTAAGGAAGAAGAACACTTGAATAATGTAGAAGACACAATATATAAGTAAATTAAGATTGGCAAGGGTTAAACTATAACATTGCAGGAAAGCAAAAGAGAAAAATCTTAGTTCCTGCCTCAAATTGGCTACAAGAGATTACCCACATAAGGCTTGGACCTCTTCACAGAAAGTAAAACTTTAAAAAGAAAGCAAAACAGAAAGGAAAAGCCACAGAATGGCTGATAAATCCCCAAATTCTAAAAATCACAGCATTTTACCTCACACATATGAAGAAGTTCAAGAAACTATTTTCCACAACTCTAAGAGATTTCCTCTCAGTTTTGGGGAGTCCCCAAAAAACATCAAAATACCTGTACGAACCACTTATTTTATCAACCTCTCAACTGACTTCAACAAAACACCAGCACTCAGAGGTCAGCTGATTTCTGAGGATACCCACTAACCCTAAGCACCATGTGCTCAGAGAAGTAACATCATTTAGTCACTAAATCTTTCAACATTTATTGCATGACTACTAAGTGCAGACACTGGCCTAGGCCCTGGGACAAAACAAAGAGGCCTCAACTTCAGTTGCTGCTGTGAATTGGTGCAGGGAATGCATAAAGGGGCAGGTAATCTGAAAAGATTTAAAAAAAAAAAAATTATCTTCAATGGGCATTTTCTCTTAATCCCTGGCCCTCCTCCACTCCACTCCCCCTCTCCCCTAACCTTCCACCTTGCACCCCACCAACTTTCAGTAAGCCAAGAAATTAAAGGAAATTCAAAATAATGAGAAACAAAGAGGACAGGTAAAGGGCCCTCCAGCCACCGCAAAGACATAGAACACAGCGCTCAACATATCCCTCAGCCACGTGTCTGAGCGGAAGTGCAGGAGACCACAGGCCGGAAATGCTTGGAGTAGGGGAGGGCCAGGGCCCCCAGGGGGACCGGAAGTGCACGATCTGGAGTGCGCGGGAGAATTGGCCCTGGGCAGGGCTGCACTGCAGAACCGAGGCTGTGGGAGGCCTCTAAGGGGTTTCTTTGACCACCAGGCCCCATCACACCATAGCAGGCTTTCCGCAAAGTCGAGACTTTTGAGGTTTTCCAAAGAGGTTCCTAAATGTGACGGAAACCTTTGCCGGGAGGTCTGCAGGGAAGGGTCGGCGCTCCTCTCCCTCCTTTTTCCCGGGCGAATCGGTGCCCCTCACACCCGTGCCGGAAGGGCCTGGACACCTCAGCCCCGAGTCACTCGGGGAGGTGGGGGTTGGGGGGCGGGGGTTGGTGACCCCGGCGTTGGCCGAGCGGCGCCCCCTTCCTGAGGGAGGAAGACTGAAGTAGGAGGCAGATGGGGTCCCTGGGGACGGGATGTTGGAACGCGGGCCTCCGGGGCACCGGGGCACCGGGGGACTGCTGAGCGCGTCTCTGAGGCAGGGGCTTCGGGGCGGGGGCTTTGTTCCCGCCGCGCGTCTGCTCCGAGGCCCCGGCCGGTTCGGCGGGCGGGCGGGCGGGGGAGCCTGCCGAGGCCCGGCGCTCGGGCGGCGCTTTGTGAGCGGCGGAGAGAGGGCACCACGGGGCTCCTTTCAAATGAAATGGTTGAGAGAAAGGTTGGCTCCAGGATTTGTATCGGGCTATAGAAAAGAAGATGGAAACTCGAGTCCATCTCGGTTTGTCCTCCCCTGCCCCGAATTAATTCTGAAGCCCTCAGGCTGGCCTGCAAATGCGGGAGCCGGAGGAAAGGCTGCGTCTCAATCTCTCCGCTCCCCTTCCCTCCCTCGCCCCCGCCCCTACCTTCATCCCGCACACTTCATTGGCCCGTCTCAGGAATCCCTCACATGCTCCGCAAAACACAAAACGACCACAGCGCTCCACTTCACTACTTCTCAGCGTTGGGAGACTTACTCGCATCAGAATGGGAGAGCTAGAGAGTTCCTTGCTGGTCTTGATATAATTTAAATGCGCCAGCCCTGTTTGTTCCCAAAGCGTGAGAGGGAAAGTGTTTGGAATCCGCAGGGCTGATCAATAGATCTTCATAACATGGTGTATAAGGTCACTTGTAATCTCTCTTCCACCTTGTCGTCACTGAGACTTCGGTTGAGAGAGGAAATGGCTTTCCAGACGATTTTTCATCACATTAAACCTATGACTCCTTTTCACTCTCTTTTGGAATGTCCAAAGGGGGAATGGAAACTGTGTTAATTCCCAAAGGTCTAATGACCCGGAGGAGCCCTAACTCCTCTTCCCTCACTGCCTGCCCCCATCATCCTGGGAATGGGGAGAAACCCTGCGATCTGTGGCGGAAGAACTGAGGACCCCAACAACTTCTAATTGTTGAAAGGGGGAGGAGGGATGGAGGAGAGAAATGGAAAGGGGAAAAAAAATTTGTGTTCATTTACACATTTCCTGTGCAGAACAAAAAAGTCCCACCATCAGCAAAAGAAGTCTCTTCCTCCAAAATAGCAGCCAAAGAGGGAAAATTAGAATATGCATAAATTCCTTCATTTTCATTCGCACAGAACACGATTTCCGGCAGATTTGTATTTAAACTGCTCGATTAATCCCAATTTCTGAATAGCATTTTACTTAGCATCTTTCCAAAACTCACCTAAAGAGTATTCCTCTCCTCCCACTACCCTGTTTTGAAGCCTCTCTCTTCCCTATTCTCCAACTGCCAAGGAGAGTTTCACTGATAAGACTGTAACTTTATTTTTCCTTTCCATTGTTTACTTTTCAAAACTGGACTGATGCATTGGACCACACTTTAATACAAGCTGGCTGCTGTCTGTGAAGCCATAACTGCAAATGAGAGCCTAGTGGAAAGGATAGATTTTTGAAATGTGCTCCTAAAAGAGAATAATCATGATAGGACCCATAGACTTTTGCAGCTCCTCTCATGGCACAGAATCCTTTCCTATTGCACACAGGTCATATCCTTTCACCGTCAGCAGTAGTTTGGATGCTTGGACATGTCCACCACCCAAACCTTCCCCCTTCCCCTCCCCATTTTTAAGGAGCATGATAGACAATCACTCTTCAAAAGTATATTACTCTTCATAAATATTCAAAGACTGTCAGTCCATTAAATTCCACTATAGCCCATTTCTAAAATATTTGCTTTGCGACTTGTACAACAGATCTGGCTGTATCTGCCTTGAAAAATTCGTTGTTACAAAAAAAATGCTGGTGAGCATCATTTGAAACCATTCCCTTTCTGAAATATCATCTCATGACTTGGGCTTACCTCTCCTGTCTCTGAAAGTATATATATTTCTCTTATTTAATAGTAGGTGAATGTTTAAAGAATGAAATTACTACATCTTGGTTTACTGAAAATGTATGTAGATCTTAATTCCACTCGTCTCTAAATTCCTCACTCTTGCACACCCCAAGATGGAAAGAAACCTATATTATGAAGCACTACAATCTAAGCAGAATGTAGTGGTTTTGGGTTTCCTTCAGTGTTTACAGATCACGAATAAACCGCAATTATTGGTGGTTAAATATTGGGAATGCTAATACTTGTTTAGTTCTTAGTTTCTATAAAAAATTAAACATACATATTTGAAGTACATGCATCATAGTATATATAATATTTATGCATAAGCAGTTAAATATCTGGTTTATGTGGGCTAAAGATTTTTTAAAGATATTGGGATATAGAAGCCTATTAATTTTGTTAAATGGGTGCATAAACTCTGCACGTGGATGTCTGCATGGCTTTACTACTTTGTGAAATAACTGCTTTTATTGTTTCTCTACTTTCTGTCAAATATTCCCATTACAAAATTATTACCTTGGTTTCTTTCAGCTAGGCGTCTCTCCAGTGACTTAGAGGTTCTCAGTTATATACAATTAAAACCAAAATGTTTGAAAATAATTTCTTAAAAGCCATACTTTAGGGTGTATATAACAGGATTGAAAGCCACTTTTATTGGCAATGTTGATTTCTTTTAATTTTCTTATTGAAACAAATGATAGTTGTCTGTTAAAGGAACAATTCAAACCAATAACAAACAATCACAATAACTGAGAAGACTTTCCTTAAAATATTATCTTAATCAGAATTGGATTTTATATAGAAAGGTCCAGTTTGGTTTCAAGTTGCAGAGCTGTACTTCAAAAAAAAGTTGAAGTGAACTTAATAGTTATTAGTTATTATTCGTGCACAGAGAAAGCCTGGGGCACCATTGAAGAGTAGAGCAATATACAGCTGCAGCCAAAGCTGCCTTTCTCCCTTTGCAGACTGAGCATCACCTCAGTGAATTTATCCCTAGAAATGAAAGCTCCTCATTCTTTGCTGATCTTTAGTGAAATCATATTCTCATAAACTAGAACATTTTGATACTTTTTTAAATGAAAAGAGTAGACAGAAATGAAAATGAAATTTTCAGCCTCCCTGCTGTGAAAGGTGAACAGAGAGATCCTCGTACTGCAAGTAGGGAAGTTGCATCCTTCTTCCCCCCACCCTCCTTTCTTCCTTCAACTACTGTTTGGTTTAGATATAGATTGTGTGTACATGTAAGTTTGAAGACAATATCTAAAGAGAAATGTTTTCTAGAGGACAAAACTGGCTATTGATATTTATGTCTTTCTTTTTGTAATTTATTTTTTTTAACAAGGCATGCAGATTTTGTTGTCTCATAAATTTTCAGGAAAGCAGAACAAAGCAAAAACATTTAATGGTTACCCTTCCTTGCTCCCAAACTGTCCTTCTCCAATAAGCTAAGGTCCTTTTCCATTTGACCCTAGCTGCTGGACTGGCAAAGAATTTCCATCTCAGTCTCTGTTCTCCTTTCCCATAACCACCCTTTCTTTCTTAACCAGCTTTCTCTCCCCTCCACAAATGAAGGTAGTTATCAAACAAACTGCTTTAACCTCAGCATCTGCCTGACAAACATTGAGTCTAATTTCCTCCCCACCAGATTTTTACTTTCCTTCATTTCCTTTTCCTTCAGGCAGGAAAGTGGTGGGGAGGGGTACACAGAGGGCTCAGGAGATGGGGAGAACATTGGGCTGAGACGAGAGTTAGATTCCTGCAGGTAGGGAGAATCACTGGCACATTCTCTTCAGCCTAGTCTCAAGAGCTGGTGACTGTTCTTGCACCTAGAACAATAAACCATGGCAGGTGTACAATTGACAAAAGCACCTCTCCCTCCTCCTAAGGAGATGGGTTTAGCTTTACTAGGTAGACCACCACTGGTTACTAACATCTTTAATCTGGTCTCCCCTCTCCACTTCTACTCCCTTAACTTTATTGTCCCCTTTCCATCTCTCAATCCCTAAAGGAATCAAAAGAGTTCATCCAGGACCCCTAATTCCTAATTCTTGTGTCTTGCCCTATGGGCTGAGTCCCTCAGGGCCAGAGTTCTCAGTTATTCTGCCTTTCTCAACCTCCTCAGCTCTGTGAGCATGATTCCAAAATATGACAGCTTGCCCATTCACCAGCAGAGCTCCATCCAGAAGGCCAGGTCCTTCTACCCAAGAATCCCCTTACATCTGCCTCTGCTCGCAGTCTTCTTCCGGAGTTGATTTACTTCGGAATGGTGTCCAAAGGGGACATGCCCATTGCAATAATAAGGAGGAGAGGGTACAAAAGTATTCAGTGCCATTAAAAAGACCTACCATATCAAACCAAGGGAGTCTCTATTAGAATACTTGAGTTGGGCTGGAACAGATCATCCTTCTAACCAGTGAAACAAGAAATCAGAGGAATACCCGACTGCAGTCGTGAAAGACAAATCCCAGATTGAATTGGATTCCGTCTTCATCCTGTCGATCAGAGAAATTATTTTAAAATGGTTTCTGCTATTATTGTTTGCATTATTATTATTAACATTTATTTTTGTCATTATTGCTGCAGTTTTTATTTTATTTTTGTTGTTGTTACAGCTATTATACTATTCAACAGAAGTTTAGGAAGATTAGTCAGATTAATTAGTTTATTGGTAATTTAAAGCTGAAAACTAGTAATTAAGCCAAAAACTAAAAATGATCAGGGGATGATTCATACAATGTAGGATTTGGGAGGAAGAGAATCTAAATTTTGAATAAAAACTTGGCAACTGTGCAATAAACAGGACTTGGGGATCAGAAATATGATAACTGAAATATTCTTAGTCACTCAACCTCTTCTCCCCTCCTCCAAATTCAGATAAGATCATTCTGTGATTTGCTTGATAGAGGAAAAAATTACATTTGTTTTTGTCGAGGGAGAACAAAGCCCCCATGCTTGTTCTTCATGTGAGTTGCATTTGCACGTGGATTCCCTCTGTTGAGGGCCATCCAAATATCTAAGATCACTCCCCTTCAAGTTTGCCTCCTTCATCTCTTTGCTCTTGTTATGCACCTGACTGAGGAAGGTGCATGATGTAAGACAGGTCTACAATTTCAGCCCTCTCCACAGGCAGATTCCATGGAATATAAATTCAATAATGCAATTCTCTCCACAACAAGCTCTCCGCTCTCTTTCAAATATAATTAATGTTTTGATAGTGTAGTTCTTTAACTACATATATATACACACAAACAGACGCACCCTCTAGCTTTGCTGTTTGTGCCTCTAAAACAGAAATGGATGCGGCTCTTTCAGTGACTCCTAAAATTCCTCAACTCAGTCAGCCCACAGAGAAGAAATCTGTTTAGGTAATAACTGCACAGTCTGTTGTGTGCCCAAAAATATTTAAAACAAATTAAAAATGCAAGCGGTTAGTTTCTGATCGTCATTTTTTGTCAAATTTTCTAGAAAATAAAGGATATTCTGAATTTATATTCTGATACAGACATTCACTAGATAACAGTCATAATCAACAAAGGCACTATCCTAAACTACTGGTTGTCTTTTCCAAGCTTTGATGATGGACACTGAATTTCAATACCTTCTATTTTATCCAAGTGGGGCTGAACTGATACAGATGTATAAAAACTAGCAACTATAATAACAAGACTGCAACCACTCCCGTAAAAAATTGCCTACTCTGCCAAACACCTCAGTTATATGTCTTAGGTGGATTAATTCATTTAATTGCAGTCAGCTGTGAAATAGTTGGTCAGAAAGATAGACAGGTATGTAGATGACAATATGGCCAATAGAAGTTATGTGAGCAAATACGGCTGAACTTCCATATTCAAGTGTACCTATCTCTAACATTTCATTTCTGCAAGCCGATTACAATTATAAGAGGACAAAAAAACCTCTCAGACTATAGGACATGATACGTTTTAGGTCTTTAATAAAGAAAAGTACATAATCTATAATCTTTAGTCCGATGAAAATATAAACTTTAATTTCCCTATACTGTTATTGAGTTGAAGAAGCTAGTTATTTGGAACTTATAAACTGATTTCCAAGCATTTGGCCATTTTGTTTGATTTGTGAATGTATGTGAGGTGCTGGCAGAGTAAGTATTTTACACGTTTCTCCTCTCCACAAAATTTTTAGAGGGACTACGCAAAAGAGATTTTTGAAAAATCTTTTGAGGTTTTACTTTCTTACTCTTCACGTATTTGATGTTAGGAATTGTAAAAGATGATAAAAGAATGAACAAATAAAGAAGCACATGTGGCTGGTTTCAAGTAGATCTTTTCACTGGATGGGAAAGAAACAAAACTATTTCCCCGGTGCAGTTATGCAAAAAAAAAAAAAAAAAAAAAAAAAGGGAGAGAGAGTGCGATTCGTGAAGAGCTTGAAAGTTGTGCTTTTTGTTATTGTTTTAGATGGTGGCCCATCAGGGTTCCTTTGCCTTTACTTTCCTTCAAACTGTTTTCCTTGAAAGCATCAATGTGGGAACAACTTATCCCTCCATTCTTTCACAAGCTAACACATAAACAGCAAATATTTTAAATTTTCAATAGAAAAAGTCACTACAGGTTCAGAGATTTGATCTTAGTATGGAACCAAATTACCAATCCCAGTTGTTTAGATACAGTTAACTTGATACTTGCCTCTAGTGAGCTATACAATTCTACACATAAAGGTAAGATTTTTACAATATTGATCAGCAAGGATGTGTGAACTATCAAAAACAAATCCTCCCTCAGACTTTTCATATTTGTTCTGATTTCTTCCTCATTTTTCCTTTCTTTCGATTGGTTTTTGAGGCAGTGACACTACTACTTCTCTGATTTTCAAATGAGGTTTTGTTCGGCTCAGATTAATATTAAAGAAGATCACATACACGGCTGGAAAATATTGTTATTTTTCTTTAATGGGGAAAATTGGACTCCCGCGTGTCAGATCTGTGGTTTTCCGAAGGGCAATGGAAATGGTACTGACATCACTTTGCACTTTAACAATCGGATTTGGTCAGGGTACAAGTTGTTTGTTTAACCCGACAGCTCCGTGCACCCCGTCGCACGCTTTGCACACTCATTAAAACGATTATTCACGACCTGTCGAGTGTTTTCGGGTTCATTCACAGGAAAGGCTTGGAGCAAGCGAGAGCAATTCAAGTCAACACTGTCCACTACCCCGATGCACGTGAGGACGAGCTGGTGCGTGCGCAAAAAGACTGGGGCTGGGGTGGGGGGCGGTGGTGAGCACCCCTTAGCTATAAGTCCTGTTCATCCCATGCTCTGGAATCTCAATCTCCCAAGAATGCCACGAGTGCTTGGTCCTAAAGGGCTATGCCTCTGTGTTAACTTGAAGGGCTTGGTACAGGAAAGAAAAATAAAATAAACCAAAGAAGTAAACGGAAAGCTCTCCCTCTCCTCCTCCTTTCAACCCTCTGCAAAGCTTGAGGTCTCGGGGCTCGCCCACCTTCTGCCTGCAGCCGCCGGACTGCGAGGCTCCACCTCTCACAGCGCGGATGCTGAGGATAAGTAGTTTCAGGAAAACTCGCCAGGGTGTGGAGATTAATTCCTTTGCCATCTCCCAAGGCCCTTTCGTTCTTGGGAAACGGTTAATTCGGTTAACCGAAATTCGGTTAATATTCGGTTAATTTTCCTTTCATATTCATCGCAAATACTGTCGGGGGTGGGGGGGCGCAAGAAAGGAAGAATGGGACTGTTAACTGTATTTGGTAGATGTAGTCCAGATTATTAGCAAGGAAAGACTCATCCTCCAAACTGCAGGAAAAGTCTCATAAAAGGAGGAGCAAATAGCCCTTGATAAATTAGGCCACTTTCTTTTTTTTTCAATTTCCAAGTCATCTTTTAATATTTTGTAATGACAATAAGAGAAGCATAAACACAATGCATCTCAATCTCCCACTATTGCCTTGTACATATAAAAGACACACCCGTGGTCTCTAGCTGTTGTGTTTGTTCAAATGAGCCCTGATACATAACATTCATATGTGAACTATTAGTTCAAGAGAAATGCCTATCTGCATAAGGTATAATTGTACCTATACACTAAATAATAGAATTGATGACTGTATATATGCATTTAATTCGTACTGAAGAACTCTGGAATATCCTGTTCAGCATAAGTATCCCTGGCATAACTCGAGATAATGGATGTTTTAAAACAACACTATTTCTATATTCAAATCCCGCTGCTCCTTGATTTTTCATCTACAGCATTAGTAAACCCAGTGTCCACCTTACTGTTGAGGGTAACCTAGTCACGCCAACAGAAAAAGACAACAAGCCTCATTCATCAGTTCCATTCTATTATGTCTGACATCATAAAATCATCTATTTTCCTATTTTATTGAAACATAACAATACAATACACGAAGAGAAGAATGAAGTTTTCAAGTTGCATGAAGTTTTAATCAGAAACAGTTTCCTAATTGCTAAAAAGCAAGTAGGAATAAGTAATTCTGTAAACTCTTTGGGTTGCCATAATTCGCTATCAGCTTTACTTAAAATTGATCTGTCAAGTGTGTTTCCTATGTAAGCTCTTTCATTAAAACCAACCTGCGACAATAATCAAGAGGCAGATGCTGAAATATGTAAGTAAATAACTGAAAGCCTCTGCATAAATAAACACAAATCAATGCAGTAATAGACAACCCTATCGATGGAGCAATGATCGATTTCAGTCTTCCGACCTACAATCAGAGCTCACAATGTATAATTAAAAGTATATTTTTCAACTCCACTGATATTACTACTGCTAGATAAATAAATAAATAAATAAATAAATAAATAAACAAGCCCTATTGCCAGTTCTACCTGATTCTCCTTTATTCCATTGAGAGTATTTTTGATGGGGTGGGAGGAGTACACTACTTTTTCTAGGAAAGCTTTGCCAAACTTTAAAACTACATCATTAATTATAAAAATTATAAAAGTATAAAATAATAAAATTACCACCTTATTCCTGCTCTGAATTTTTCAACCTTCATCATAGCCTCTAATTATTCATTCAGCACATTTTAATAGGAAAAACACACAATAGGGCTCATTATTTTTAAAGATTTTTTTCAACAATTGTAATACCTTTAGGTTTAAAGATTCTTTGGGCCTTTTGTTTAAAACAAATGATAAAAGTGTCATTTCCTCAGTATATCCTGGAAGCTCTTACGCCTATGCCTGCATATGCAAGGAATCTGAAACAAGGAAGGGGGGAGGAAGCATCTGCGTTATTCCAAAATTGTTTCATATAATGATTGCAAAACAAACAAGTGTCTGACTCAAAGAAATAAATATACTTTGGATTTCTAGAAATTCACATCCAAAACAATGTTTTAGATTTTGCTTCAAGTTAAACTTCCTTTTTGAGAATATTTATCCCTGGAGGGCAGAATTAATTTAGATTAGCAAGCACCACTGCATGATGAGTTTGAGGATTTAGGTTCCGTAGACTAATGAAAATACGGCGGTGTTCATAGTTTTTTCTTAACCAACAAAGATGTTTATTTACATTCATCCTTGAATTAGTGTGGTCCTTCTGAAGCACAGGCCTTTAAAAGAATTTATTTATGAAATTCAGCTTCTTTGAAAATGATTTATCTTACATAATATCATCAGATCAAAATATCGATTTTGATTATCTTTATATTATTATGTGACCAAGCATTCTCTTTGACTCCTCTCCTTCCCATCCAGGGAACATAATTCAGGGGCAACCAGACCCAAACGGAAAATATCATCAGTTATTGTTTAGGGCTAATTTAACAGATAATTTAACTTCAAACAACAATGATCAGGTCATTAAATTTCAGAGCAGTGAGAAAATGAAAGAAGAGAGACAACTCTCCCGTAACACCACTACAGTTTTTAGTCTTCCTGCTCAATCAACGGAGTCAACAACGCCATGCCATAACGACGTGGAGGAAGATATGTTTGCATCTTAAATGCCCTCTAATTCAGAGAATGAGACAATAAAGAGGGAAGAAGAGGAGGAATAAAACTGAAGAAGACTACCCCAAATTGGGGAGTGCTAGCCCTGTAGGGACATTCAACCTAAGGTGAAAATGAATATCCAAAAATGTCTGGCAACTGAACCCTCTTTTTCATTCGGACACGAATCTTCAAATCTCGCAACATGAAGCGTGCTTTCCTCCCGTGCAGCTTTCCAAAAGGCCGAATGCTAGGGGAGAGGATTAGGCAACAGACCACAAAAGGGACATGGGGCATTTTCTCTCCCCTCCCACCCACACAAACATAATTTTGAGAGTTATTTGTTATTATTTTAAATGTCTTTTCTGGTCACAACAATTTCGAAATTTCTGCCTACCTCAAGTTTTGATATAGGGCCGGGTGAGGATGGTGTTGCAGGATCGAAATTGGGTCTTACAGAGGGCAGGGTGGGGTGCGGTCCGAAGCGGATGAGCTCTATTCTGTATCATCCTTTCCTTCCATCGTCTTTCCAAAGCTGAAGCTCACAGCCTGAGAATCTCCGGCACACTTGGGATGCTTTGCCCACGCAAACCCGTGCCTCCTTCTCCCCAGCCCACGGCCACCCTTAGTGCTAAGGAAATTCCTATCCCAAGGCTACCTCTTTTCCTTAAGAACCCTTTATCTTGGACCACAGGCTTGGCAGAAAAGGAAAATGGGATAGAAAGCGAAATGGAAGGGGAGTAGGGAGTGGAAAGAAGAAAAGATGTCTTTGCAGAGAAAACAGTTTTATCAACTAGCAGATAAGTGCTGAGATTTGAAACCGCACCAGGTAAACAAGAAGAAACAACTTTCTCGGGGCAAAGGGGGGAGCGGGGGGAACACAGAAGAATAAGAAGAAAGGAAAAAGGTAGGGAAGCGCGCCAGCCAAGGTTCTGGAGTCAATTTTCCTGGCACCAGCCAGCGTGAGCTACCAACTCAAAGCTCAGCTTGTCCTGGGCAAGAGCGCCCTCACCTTGCTGCTCCACGCGCAGCGCCCGGTTCCCTCCGCTGGCATCTCGGCCGCCGCGTCCCGGAGCGCCTCTGCTCCCGGCCACCGCTCCGCCCGCGCCGCCCCGACTCGACGGCCCAAGTCACTTTGCTACAAGGTTTCAAAACCCGAGAAAACAAAGCTGCCAGGGCCCTGCCGCAAGGACTCCAAGTCCCGTCACCGCGCCCCTCTCCATCTTCACCAAGGAGTCCCCGAGGCGCCAGGACGGCTAATAGGAAACCACGGCGAGGGCCCCAAATTCGCTTCGGGCCGAGCCGACCTGTGTCTGGCGCGCTCGCAGCCACTCTCGGGACAGCCAGGCTCTCGAGCTTACACTGCCGTCTCCTAAGTGTGCATTAAGAATCAATTATTTGCCTGAGATTCCCAAAGCCGGTAACTGGGATATTCCCAGCAGGGACAAAGTCAAGCCCCGAACGGTGCTCATTTCCCTAGTCCTTCGAACAGGCGCGGCAGAGAAACCTCCCACCCGGTCCCGCGCCGCGCTCTACCTGGAGCAGGTCCGCTCAGCCCCCGGGGCCCTCGCCCGACCCAGGTCCAGGAGCAGGGGGCGGAGGCCAGCTCTGGGGGAGGTTGGGGATGTGAGTGTGAAAATAGGCGGAGGAGGGCATTCTACCAAGAAAAAAAAAAAAGAAGAAAAGAAAAAAGAACTTCAGAATGAGGCAAGTCCTTGGCTCTCGAACAAAAACCTTTGTCTCAAATAGAAAGAGCAAACACCTATGGGTTTGAACGTTGAGAAAGGCCCGTTAGGGTATTCTCGAAGCTGCAGTGAGACTCAGAAATCATGTTTCCAAGAAATGAATTACTTTGTACTTTAGGACCTATTTCAGTCTCCCAGTACCCCTTCTCCATATAAATTCGTTTCATTTTCTCTTCATCCCTCTTTGCCATATCTACATCCTTTTTACTTAGGGATCCACTGTGACTTTCTGCCGACGTGGAAAAATCATGCATTCTTTCAGCTACTTCTGTTGATACGGAGCGCCTGCTAAGGAAATTTTTCCAAAAAAAGAGGAGCACTTTTAGTCCCTGACCTAAAAGTCGCGGTTTCAGCCTCAGTCAAAAGCAGTCGGGCGTAGCCCCCCTCCCCTCCGAAAAGCACTTTCACTTACCAATCTCGGGGTAAGAGAGCTTCCAGTCCTTCAGTCTTTTTTCTCAGCATCCTTCGGACAACCTCAGGCAGAGTCTTGGGTGGAGGAAAAAAACAGATAGAAATCGGAAGGGAGAAAAGAGACTCCAAACGTAACACTACATCATATATTCCCCAGAGCCACCTTGGCCTACATCCTCAGGACAAGGTCCCGGCGAACTGACCGCTGGAGTGGAGTAAAGGTCGGTTTGGGGGCCGAAAACTAAGAGGAGGCTTATTTTAACTGCTGGTGGTTGGGGGGAGGGGAGGCCCTGAAGGGAGGGTAGGGAAGGGGGAATGATTGGGATGAAAAAAGAAAGCCTTAAAAAAAAGAAAAAGAGAAAGAGAAAATCGAGAACGAAGTACAGTGAGAGATAGCGCCTTTGAACTCTTACAGGTAGGTCGCTCTTAGGAAGAATGCAGAAGTGTGTAAGCGCGAAAGCAGAATCTAGATGACCCCTATTCTTTCCATATCCCCAGGATCTTGCCTCAAGTCCAAAAAAAAGAGGGGAGAATTTTCATTTAAGTTTCACCTACCCTGCTTGTTGGAATGTCTGCGCAGATTTTCACGTTGGAGAGTTCCATCTGTCTGGCAGAAGCTGGAGTGGTGTTGGGGGCAGGTTATCTGGTGAAGTAGGAATGTACAGGAACCCCGCCCTCTAGGCACAGTTACACAACCCCAGCACCCGTCTCAGCCAGCTCTAAAACCTCTAATGATCTTCACCTTCACCCTTTGTTAGCCTATTTCTCCAACAGGCATTTAGTCCCAAACACAACCAGCCGCTTTAGCTATTCATAAAATTAACTTCTCAAAAACAAAATTATTTCAATGCATGCAAATTCCTCAACAATGTTGTAGAAAACACACTTTTTTAAAAAACCGCATTCGTATATTTAGAGTTCTAAATATATTTGATTTATCCACCTATTTGGGTGAAATATTCATCAACTTAAATATACATAATTAAATCAACACACTACAAGACTCATTTTTTGACTCTCTACCCTTGATTTTAGGCAAGTCATAGAAAGTACATGAAATCTTCCATGTAAAGACTGTAAAGATATTCATATTAAATCTTCTTAGTTCTGGGCCTCATGTTTGCTGGATTTCCAGCTTTGTAACAGGTTGAAGAAACATCTTTGGAAGAATTCTTTCAGTGCTCTAGTTTAACTCAATTGTTTTCTCAATGTTTTATATATTAATAACTTATATTAACTTTATACCAGATAAGGTCAAGTAAAATACTTCAAACCTGGAAATAAACTGTAATTTGGGATTTCAAGTTTTAAGTCGTGATCACTTTCAGTTCCAAAATCTCAAAAAGAGCAACCTTCATCTTATCAAAAACAATTGTAAGTATGCAAGAAGGAAAGCTTCAAAAGTTTTGAAGTGTTTTTCTGGCACAAGCTAATTTTAACCAGCAGAGGTTGGTGACAGCAAATATCAACACAACATTACAACCAATTTGTTGCAAAAAAAATCTATTAAATGCCTTGCTAGACTGTCGTGTGTTTTTGAAGAAGGTAACTTGGGTGACAGGGACAGATTGAGATAAATGAAATGTTCATATTGGGCTTCAGGTGGCCTTCAGAAAGTTCTCTCTCTCTGCATATCCCCCTTCGTATCTAGCATGCATATTAAACAAGCTAGTCTTACTTCTAATCACATCCATTATATATGGAACATAGACATGTTTCCAAGTAGAACTTCCACTCCACTTCCTGTCCTTAGTTTCTATGAATTTAATCAAGTCAATTTTACTCTTGACCTTAACGTATGAAGTTTGCCATTGAAATTCTATTTCTCGATCATGCAAATAAATACTTATCACAAATAAGTGTAGTTATTTAATATGGCCAGAAAAAAAAATACTCATGGGGAAATCTTTCTTCTAAATCGATGTCCCTTTATCTCAATTTAAGAATTCAACTTTCTCTTTAACTTTTGATAGACAAAAGATTATATTTCTTCTGTGCCAGTACATTCTCATCCCACAAGTGAAATCCATGGTAAAAGCAAACAATACATCATCACCTTTTCCAGTCTAAACACATGCCTTTCTTTGAGCTGCTTTGGTTCACAAATGTTTAATGGGGATTTCCTTTGCCTAACCTCATTCATTTGGACTCTATTACTATTTTTAATATCAGCCATAAAATTGGCTTCTAAAACAATTTATTTGTGCAATTTTCTTTCATGCTTCCTTCTGAAGAACTGTTAACTTTCAAGAAACTTGGATCTCTGGTGAAACTGCTCACGTACTGAGAAAATAAAATTGTATCCAGTCTGCCTAAAGGAGATAATGAAACTAGCTGTCTTGGTCTATTTTGGTCCATTCCCCATTTGTGTATATTTAGCTCCAGCTCTTTTAATTTTCCTGGTCCTCACCTTTCTGTCTTCCTTAGCTCTCTCTCTCTCTCATTCATTCTCTTTCTTTTTGTGGTGACAGTTTTTTTTTCAGCTTAAATATCCTCTTTCCCTTTCCTCCCTCTCTCACTCTTCCTCTATCTCTCCAGTCCACAATTCGCCCACCCCCATGTTCCAATATTAACTATTCTGTATTTCTATTTCAAATCTATTTGAGTCAGCTTGCTTCTCTCCTAGGCTTTTTTTTTTTTTTTCCCTGAGCAACTCTCTAAGTGTTTGCCGATAACATCTTGGGGACAGATTATTTTTCATTGGGCCCATTGTAAGAAGTAGCCAGCTTATTGCATTACTGCAGAACACATTTCAGACTATACAATTGTAACAAATGAACAACTTGTCCTCCACGGACTCACCACAGGATCCAATTAGTTACTAAACCTTTTACTTAGATTTTCTAATTATTTTCTGGAGTCATAGCAATTGGGCTGCTGAAACAATTCAAAAAATGTTTTCATTTTGTTTCAGATTTATATATATATGCATATATATGCATGCATATGTATATCGCAAGTTAAAACAAAATTATGACTATAAGCAAAGGAACAAATCTCTAGATTAAATTATACAGACATATTCAAAAGGGAATCAAATAAATACCTCTATGTTGTAAAAATGAAAGAAAAGAAGAAAGAGGCATTTTACTTCTTCTGAACATCTAGAATTTTAAATTGTTATAATTTAAAAATAAAATATAAACATTGATCTGCAAGTCATTACAACAGGTGATCACTTCAGCAAAATCTATATTGCAACTTCAGCACATCTTTATTAGAACTCTTTCATTGTGGGTAAACAGCCACAAAAATAAATGCTGACTTAGAAAGTATAAATACAAATATTTAAACAAAAATATTTGCAGCATTCATAGCGCAAATTGTACCTGAACTGAAGGGCTCTGTGTGTCTATATATATTACATATGTGTGCATTATATTCACTTCTATCTAACCATATACATATATTTATTTATAATTTGCCAAGTGCTATAAACAAGATACCTGAAACAAAATATATAAAAAGTAAGCATTCTATTAACTGATTTGAAAGTAAACACAAGGTAAATAGCTATGCACATAAAATTAAATTATCTTTTTGCTGTATATCTACAGAAACTTAAAGACATCAGCTGAAAAGTCTATATTTTGTTTAAAGCTAGTGTTTATTAAATAGCCTGCTCCTTGTAAAATTTGATTCCACAATGGAAAATAATACTATTTTCATTTTTAAAGTCTCAGTTCAAATGAAAGGAGCAGTTTAAATTTTAGTTGGCTGAAAAAGCCTTTGAATTCCCTAGGACTTTAATGGTCTTTTAAAAATTACCTCTACTTAATAAAAGAGACAAAAGTATCAAGATATATATGAATTTAGCCTATTTTTTATTTCTGTGTGTTCATAGTAAACATTTTTGTAAGTGACAAACACGGGCATATGACCACAGTATCACAATCAAGAAATTTTAAGACAACATTAACAATCACTCAAATTTATGCGGCATCTGCGCAACACAGGTTACATATTTGCAAGGTTTACCTATAAGTACAATAGGTATTAACATTTCACTACATTTAGAAAAAATAAAAGTGACCTGTTAGTGACCACATACATCAAAATATACACAACACAAACTGAAGGCAATCATTAATTTTTCCCCTTCCAATTCATTTGAATGGGCAGTGCTGCCAACTGAAACAACTTTCCTTTTTTTTGTTTGTTTTTTTTAATACTT
The DNA here is from genome assembly GCF_037783145.1 of Equus przewalskii. Taxonomy (NCBI): domain Eukaryota; kingdom Metazoa; phylum Chordata; class Mammalia; order Perissodactyla; family Equidae; genus Equus; species Equus przewalskii. Next base: position 165,939,165 of record NC_091831.1, on the reverse strand, counting down.
AATATACCAAGTGCATTTTCTAGAACCCAATCTTTGGTCTAAAAGTAAACAAAAGAAAAAAACAGTTTTTTAAAGAAAAGGACAAAACAATAAATGGCCAAAATAATTTCTTGGGCACCTTTACTACGAATGCTTCTTAAATACAAATTACAGTTTAACATTTTAAAACTCTCCCCATAATTTAGGTTGTTCTCAAGGTCTGCGTCCACCATATAGATCCATGATAACTTATAATACTGCACACATGGAAATCTGGCGGCTCTTAGAGATAGACCGGTCAGGTTTGAATGAAATGGCAAAGCAGTCACTATTTAGATACACATTCTACTATAATTTTGACTTCCAAACTTTATATTCTACAATGTATTCTCCCCACATTGCACCTCGCTGACACTCCACACCTTGTTAGAATAATAAACAACCCTAAAGACTGAACAAACGTACAGAAATGGGGGGGGGGGGCTTAATAAAAAATACCTGGACTTATTTTTTAATTATCATTTACAATGCAAATGTGTGTAAAACGTTCACTTACAGTCTGGTCCCAGGGATGTTAATGTATTAAAGGGTTGGAAGAAGACCCCTGATTTTGATGTGTGAAATAATCAGACAGTCCCCCGGACAGTCCCGTCGTGAAACTTGGCAAAGAGGGTCTTAAAGACTCACAGGGCAGGGTCGAGGGGGCCTGCGGAGACGTGGAGGAGGACGCGGCCCGGGCGCTCATGGACGTGCTGCTCTGCGAAGTCATTGACGGGTGCGGGACGTGGGGGAAAAAGTAACTGGTCTGGCCCGCGAGCAGGTTGACCGAGCAGGGGTTGAGGGAGTAGGTCCCGGAGCAGGGCACCGACAGGCCGCAGGGCACCGAGGCGGCGAGCGCGGCGGCCGTGAGGTGGTGCGTGGCGTACGGGATCTCCCCGTTGACCAGGCGGTCCACGCTCAGGCCGTTGGCCGTGGAGAAGGAGTGGTTGTTGCCCAGCGAGTTCTGAGTCAACACGGAGCTGTAGGGCATGGGGTGGCTGGGGTAGGCCGACGTGGTGCCGTTGTAACTCAAAGTGCTGCTGGCGCGGGGGTGGTGCAGGGAGAGGAAGGGCGACATGGGCCAGTAGAGGGAGCCGGCGCGGTCCATGAAGGTGAGGCCGGTGGAGGTGAGGCGCGCCCCGCGCTTGAAGGCCAGCTTGGCCCGCGACGTGGTGGAGCGGCGCCGCAGCTTGCCCGTCGTGCCGCCGATGAACACGTCGTCGCTCGACGGGTCCAGCATCCAGTAGTTGCCCTTGCCCGGGTCGTCGTAGTGGCGCGGCACCTTCACGAAGCACTTGTTGAGGGACAGGTTGTGGCGGATGGAGTTCTGCCAGCCCTGCTTGTTCTCGCGGTAGTAGGGGAAGTTCTTCATGATGAACTCGTAGATGCCGTTGAGCGTCAGCCGCTTCTCCGGGCTCTGCCGGATGGCCATCATGATGAGCGCGTTGTAGCTGAACGGCGGCTTCTCGTACTTGCCGTTCTTCTTCTCGCCCTCCTTGCCCCCCTCCCCGTCCTTGCCGCCCTCGCCCGCCCCCTTCTTCTCCTCCCCCCCGGCGCCGGCGCCCTTCTCCTTCTCGTCCGGCCCGACGGGCGCCAGCTCCCCGGGCCCGCCGCCCGGCTCGCCCTTGCCGCCCAGCCCGTCTGCTTTGGCCCCGTCCAGGGCGGCGGCCGGTGGCTGCGGCGGCGGCGGCGGCGGGAGCAGCAGCTGCTGGGGGCCCTTGTCGTCGTCGGCGGCCGGGACGCCCCGCGCCTGCGAGGGCTGCGGGGCCTGGGGGCGGCGGCGGCGGCGGCTGCTGCTGCGGCGGCGGCGGCGGTTGCGGGGCGGGCGGCGGCGGGTGGTGGTGATGGTGGTGGTGGTGGTGGTGGTGCTGGGGGTGGTGGCTGTTGTGGTGGCCGTGGCTCGCGTGGTGGTTGTCGTTCTGGACCGCCTCCGGCACCAGGCTGTTGATGCTGAACGAGGACTTGGGGATCATTTTCACCTCTTTCCTATCTCCCATGTCCAGCATCACCCAGTCGTCGGGGGGCAGCGGCGGCGACGGCGCGGGAGCGGGGCAGCGGCGCGGCGGGCGGCGGCGACCGGTGGGCGCCGAGCGGGGCGCGGGCGGCGCGGGCGGCGGCGGCGGCACTGAGCGCTCCGGCAGCAGCGCAGTTGGACCGCAGGCTCCGGCGCTGGCAAGTCATGTAGCAAAAGCAGCAACCACCCCTCAGGAATTAGAAGAAAAAAAAAAAAAAGGGAAAAGAAAAAAAGAAAGAAAGAGAAAAAAGAAACAACCACCGCCCCGGGGGTGAAGCTCCCTCGCTCCCAACTCTACTTCTTGGTCTCCCCCCCACCCCCCGCTCCCCCCCCCCCTTCTGCTGCTTCCTCCTCCTCCTCCTCCTCTCGCAGCAGCAGTCACAGCAGCAGCAGCAGCAGCCCAAAGGGGGGGAGAGCCGGGCGGCGGGCGGGCGCGTCCCGGAGCGGCCGCGGCGAGGCTGGGGAGACAGCGATCTAGGCGGCTATAGCCACAATTAATTTTCCGAGCTACAGGCGCACACTAGGGCTGTAAAAAAATTTTTGGTTTAACCTTTCCTACCGTTGGGCCAATCAGAGCGGGCGGCGTGCGGGAGCGTCTCTCCCGCCGTCGACCAATCGGCGGGCCCGGGCCCACCCACCCCCGCCCCGCCCGCCGGCTCCCGCCCCCTCGGGCGCTCGCCTCCCCCTCTCCGCGGGCCTTGGCCTCGCGGCCGCGCGGACCCGCGTAGGGATACGCCGGGAGCACGCTGCGCCGCGGCCCTTGCCGGCGCGCCCTCCACCGCGCGGGGCTGCGGCCCCGCAATCCCCCTTCTAGGGGCACGTCTCTCCCGTTTCCGGCTTCCTTCTCCCTGTATTGGGTCATTTTCGTTTCAGCGTCAATATTTGTCCTTATTGATTAAAGTTGGTATCCAATTTTATTTTTCCCAGCGGGGGCGGCGGCGGTGGCGAGCAGAGTGGGAGTGCAGGGACAGGATGCGAGGAGAGGGCAGGAAATGGAGGAGGCGAGGCACTACTTTCCCGAGGCGGCCCTGCAGGCCCGGCTCCGGCATTGCTGAGCCCGTAGGAAAATTGTGCCCCGTGTAGGTAACACGGCAGCGAGGCTTCGGGTGGTTGGGGAGGGAAGGCCCACCCCTGGCGTGGGGTGGGGGGAGGTGTCCTCTACCTTGGGGGAGGAGGGTCCGGGAGAGGTTTGGAAGGGAAGGGATGAGGAGGAGGAAGTGGGCTGGCGAGCGCGGGGCCAAAGAGGGGTTACTTACTCGGTTCCTGCGGCCCGGGCGGCGGCGAGCTCGGAGCGCCGGCGCCGCGGGGAGGCCGGGCCTGGGGCTCCGGCGCTGCGGCGGCGGCGGGCGGGGGCGGCTCAGTGGTGGGCGCCTCTGCTGGTCTTCCGCAGTGAGGTGTGCCCAGAGAGAAAGCAATCCCAAACAATCTCGAAATAAACCAGGTAACACATGCTATGTATGTGTGTCTCTTCCTTCCCTTCTCTCCTGCTCCAGACCGTCGCTCACGCGCCGGGTGCCTCGGTGTCGTTTTCGCCTCGCCGCTCCAGCGTCTCCTCCGCTTCTAATCCGAATTGGAAGCGAGTAGCTGCGAGCGATCACCCTGGAAATGTTTTCATTTTGCTTGTTGACATTGGAGGGAAAATAAGGGTGGGCGTCTGTTTCTTTCCGGTTTTTAAGCCTTCCTATTTTCACTCCCTCTTTTCTTTTTGTTTCTCAAATGCTTTTAATTTGTGCGGGCCTTAATCCTGAAACAACCGCATGCTGGAGCCAGCCCTTCTCCCAGCCTGAACGCTGCTAGAAGGAACCTAGGAGCCTTGGGAACGTGGGTCCCAGGATCTCAGCTTCTTGGGCTTTAGGACTGGGGAGGTTCGGTTGAGGGCTCAAGTGAGTGGGGAGATTGTCATTCGGGGGCTTTAAAAGGATCCCGTGGCCAGGGGCAGGGCTAAGACCCAGCATTTCCCAGGGATTGGAATTTGGTGCGGAGCACACTGATCAAAGGCTGTTTCATCCCACATGGGCACGAAACACACCACATTTTACGGAGGATGTAGCCCGAGAATGGAGGGAGGTGGAGGAGAAGCATAAATGAAAAGCACCTTTCCCTCCTCTGTCAGGTAAATAATCACACAACGTAAACATTTCTTCACTTTGATAAACTCTCAGTTGAATTATCTGGCAGATTTGGTATTTAAGAAAACGAAGGAAGGAAAAGCGGTGCCAGTGTGTAATGTTAAAGTTCAGTTCTAACATAACGAATGCAGTTGATGAATACTCAGGTTAATAAGGAGTTATCCCACTCTTCCCACCCCACACTTCACCTTGAAATTCTGAGACAGAGAGAGAGAATAAACTCTGAAGAGAATAATACACAATTACAAAATAGCAATTTTTAAGTATGTACCTATCAGGCAAGCCATAAAGGAACTTGGAACGTTGGACTAACCTCAGTTATCCTTCCCCTGTTTGTATGTATTTTCCCCCTATTTCTACATATTTCCTTACTTCACAACAAATTACATTTATATGTAGGCAAATTCAAGGGTTCCAGCTATCAATGTTGATAGTGACATGGCCCGAAACATCGACTTGTAAGCTCCGGATTTCTTACAGAGCCAGGGGACCTAATGGGCTTTTCGGCTGGCTGGAGAGATCTGTGGGCCTTGCTCTTCCTGCTCACTTTTCCTCCTCCCACTCTTCTCCCATCCTAAGGCCTGTTATTCCTACTTTTCCTCAACTCGCTTTCTTCCCTCCTCCCCTCAACTCCCTCCACCCCTTCTCCACCCTCTATTCCTTTCCCTCACTCCGTTCCTCCACCTACTCCTCCCCGTTTCTCCCCCCACAGCCCCCCTTCTCATCACCACTTATAATGGCACACAAGGGCTCCCTCTGAGGTGGACGGCCCGGTACGTTTTCGTAGTCGGTCTAGCGTGAAATGATTCGGTGTAACCGGATTCTTGGGAAAGGACAGGTTACGTAAACATTTACTGATGTGGAGTAACTATACTATTTGTACTCTGATATGCAGGAAGGAAAGTGTTGATTAACACAGAAGAAAAAAAAGCGAAATTAGCTGATTGCATGCTCATAAGTGCAAGCTGTCATTGAACTGCTTTTAAAATAGACACAGCTGGGTGTTTGTGTTGAAAAATTTCTTGTGTTTTTGCTAATACTGAAATAAGCATGATTTTGTATACCAAACATTTTCAGATCATTAAAATTTGTAATCTGTGCTGGTTTTAAACACAAAGAAAAGAAACAGAATCATTTCGATGTAAAATTTGCTGATATTATATTAACTCAATCAGGTCTGTACAAATTGTGCATTGTGCCTCCTAAAATCTGTTTGATCAATTTAATACACAAAGTGCCAAACGTGGGTATTGTTTGTTAACATTGGACATTTTATTCAAATCTGAGCTCAGCAGCAAACTGGAGGAGCATTCCTTGAATACAACACCAGCACTGACTGATGAATTTTTAATGTTTTAAGGTGTTTCTTAGGTCAAAGCTGAGTGTGCATTGTTTTGTAATCCTGCATAAAATTTTAGCAGGTGAAAATAAGTTTTTCTTCTGTTTACTTTAGAATAGCAAAAACTGGGGTTTGCTAATGAGAGCTATAATAACCTGATTTTATATGCCAGGAGCTTATATTGACTGGGAAAAGATTTTACATGCAAATTAAGAATGTGTGGTATTTATTTTAAGGATTGCATGGATACAAGTCTCTCAAAATAGGATATTTATGTAGGAATAAATAGATTATAGTTTAATATAATCATATTACAGATCTTTTTTTCCCTAATGACAAAAGTCATGTGCAATTTGGGGAGAAGTGAGTTTGAATTCCTCTTAATCATCTTACTTGGACTCTATGGTGAGATAGAGTGCCATATATATATATAGGTGTGGGGGTAGGCTGTTCAACAAAACATGCACTGTTTACTCAGCAGCCCACATTTGTCTCAGCAATGCCTTCTTTTTAGAACTGCTACTAGATGAAATGGAGGGGGAGGGGGTTCTTGGACAGAGTATTGTGCAAGTTGAAAGTCCCTGGATGGAGTTTCGTATATCCTACCGGCCAATTTGGGTGAAAATTGGATTTGAAGGACTGCCTACGTCCACCTCGGGGCCTCTTTCCTAAACACATGAAGCCCTAACCCTGTATTTCCACCTCACTCAGTCTTTGTGATTACCCTCAGAAGACAGAGGGCTTCCAGTGATCTCAGATCTGAAACAAATTCTATATCATTCTAATATTTTCTCATCAGCTGCTTAATCTTGATATCTCACGGACATACATGTACACATAAACGTACGATGTTAATAAATCAGAGCATAAGTCAGAACAAATGTAATTTTTTGGTATACATAGTGGTAAACTTATCTCTTCCTCTGTCTGTCCTACTCCCCGCCCCCCCCCCCCCAAAAGAGGACAGGCTTTGTAAAGAATGAGCAGTACCAAGGAAAGAATTGCTTGGGGGAATGAATTGGATTATTCCGTCTCTAGTTTTAATTAATAACCAACGTTCGCAGCCTACTGCATCCGAGTAGGGAGCAGCGCATTCAGTTTTTCCATTTGGTGGTGTTACTGTTAAGTCTTCAGTTAGGGCCTATCTTTCCGCTTTCGGTCGGCGCTTCGCTTCTTTTCTCCTTGTTATCTGTTTAAAGGAGGGCAGGCCATTTTTACCTAAAATCTATCCTGTTCTCGGTTGCCTGGACGGAGTGTCCTTCGAGCGGCGCCCAGCGCCAGGCTCTGGCTAAAGCTCTCTTCCTACAGATGCACAGGGAGTCCCTGACCCCGTGACGTTTGGGAGTGTGCAGAACCCAGGCAGAGGCATCCAGGTATTTCCAAAGATCCTGTGACGAGAGAGGTCTGCCCTTGCTCGAGCCAACTAGAGTGTAATCCCTTCCTAACAGCAGGTAATGGTGCTAACATTTAGTGATTGTAAGTTACTCTTTAGAGTGTTGTATCCTTGTTCTGCGGGTTTTGGTTACAGGTTATACGATTAGGTTTGCGAGAACAGTAGTGAACTAAACTTCTCAGTAAGAGGTCTTCACACCAGGGAAGTGTTACTTTTCTGCAGCAGCCCTGCCTCGTCACTCATTAGGGAGCTGCAGGTTGTCAAGCGGCTGCTCTCAGTGCGCGCACGCACCCTGAGTATCCCCGGGGGCGCGCACATGTGTATATGTGCGCGCGCGCACACACATACACACACATACACACACCCCGCACTAAAACTAAATTAAGAAGCCGATGATTAAGACAAGCGTCTACTAGGCCTGTCATTTCAGCATCCTTCCATCATAACATTGTGGCACTGGCAATTTTGCTTGAGAACCTCAAGAAAAAAAAAATCTATGGGAGAGTCTCGCCTTTGAGAGTCGAAATGTTTAACTTGTATAAGGTAGGGAACCATTTCAGAAGCAAGGAAGTCCAAGGTAAAAAAAATAATAAAAAATAAAAGAAAGGAAAGAAAGAACAAGAAAGCCTGGATAGAGAGGATAGAAACCCCTGGGACACCTCAGGCAAGTTTCTGTGACGCTGCCAGACATTCCAAACTCTCTGAAGGAAAGTATGTACTCATCCAAAGGAGCCGTCCTGAGACCTACATCAAAATACACTCCAGAGAAGCTTCTCTTCAGTATTACCCCGCAGAGAACCAGGCGCGGAGAGATGCATGATAAAATATTACCACCCCAGGACCAAAGGACCTTTAAAAAGTCTCTCCGAACAACTTCTCAATAGAATATCCTGCACATCTCTGTCAAATACAAAGTGCTCACTACCCTTTTACTTGTTTCCCAATACTTGCCAGCGCGCTCCGGACCTTCGAGAGGGCACAATTTGCGGAAGGAGTTGAGTCCCCCGATAGCGTGAGGGCAGGCCTATTCCATCTTTTGACCTGATCCAATTGGGAGAAATGGTCCTCCACCTTTGGGTCAAGGGAGCCCTGAGAGGCCAATTCCTTTTTTCCCTCTAGTTGCCTAAGGAAATGGCGCAGTCCATCCTTCAAAGGGGTCAGGAAATGCTAAAGAGAAAGACAAAGAGTTGGAGGGGTGATGGTAAATGAGAGTGACGGAGACTGGAGCTCAGGTCCTTGGCCTTCACCCTCGGGTCCATCTGAAAAGGGAGGAAGTGAGACTTGGCAAAAGTTAGCACAAGACAAACCATGGATTTTCCATCCGTAGGACACTGAAAGAGGGAAAAAAACGACCTCATAAATATACATCAGGCTGAAAGAGAAGCATACAGGCCTCAAAATGCTGAGCTCCTAATGAAGAGCCGAGCTCCTAACTATCCTATCACTGTTCTTAATAAGTTGGAGCTTCAGTTTGATTTCCCGTAGGAGCCTGAATAATCTACTTTGGGAAGTGTTATAACACTCTTCGGAGGATGTGGGGCATCAAGTCTCCTCTATTTTGAAGCACACTTCCAAAAGGTCCTCCAAACTCCAGTCGTTGTGAGGCAAGATGGAACGAGCTGACTCGGGCGCACTTATTAGGCGGTCAGCTCTGAACCAGTCACCCTCTCAATAGTTAAAAGTACACAAAGAGCACTGAACAGCCCAAGCTCCGTCTAAGAGCTTGATGAGTATGTTTCAGAAAACGCTCGCACCCGCTGATGGTCTGTAAAGGAATGAGGAAAGAGAAAACTGCCCGCGTTGGGGTGAGCAGGCCAGGAGGCACGCAGAGATTCCTCCATCCCAAAGTCCCCCTTCATATGGGGAAAGACATATGAGAGAAAACAAACTATTCACTAATCAAATACATCTGGTTCTTTTCTAAAACCCAAGCGGACAAACCGATGAGCCAGTTTTTACTTCGTGCCTATCTCATACCCACCTGCCTCCTCACTCTGGAACTGAGGTTCCTGTAAGGTCTTTCCCCTCCCCCTCCAACTCGAAACTGTGGAAAATCTGTTGGAGCAGCGTTTTCCGAAAGGTCCAGATCTTAGCCTCCCCGCTCAGCCCTCGAGGATGTAACCGCGATCGTTCCCAGCGAGGAGCGTCGCGGAGTCGCGGCTCCCAGGCCTGCGCGCCGCTCCTCCCAGTGCACACCCGCGCTCCTGCCCGGCGCTCCTTTGTCGCCCGCTCCTGCCGAGCGCAATCAAGCTAGAGGACTTGCTTTTAGGTTTCACTTCCGGATTTTTCCCCCTTAAAGTTACCTTTGCAGCCAAGATGTCTCGTGTTTGTACATCACACCGGAAGCACGCACACAGATCAATATTTTTGGGCTAAGAGGTCATCTGCCACGGTGAACGCGGAAAGAAAAAGAGACCCGTTAAAGATTTTAAGCTTATTATTTGTATGAAACACAGCTCAGAGTTAAAAGACTGGCGTACGTGCTGGTGAAGTTAATTCGAATATTCAGTTGCATGTAAGCAGTGATGGAGCCAGTGGAGGAGAGCAGTTATATCCCTTTCTCTCCTGCCCTCTGGAAGGAGGCGCAGGCATGTAGAGGAGCGGCCAGGGTAGGCTAGATGCAGAATGGCAACAGGAACAAGTTACCGTTAGGATGTGAAAACAAAACAACCCGACTCCTCCGTTTCAGAATCTACAACGAAGGTAGTGGTTGGGAGGGTGGGGGTCACCTTTATTTTAAAAACCATCCTAGATAGATTCCTGTCTATCAGTTTTAGTATCTTCCTTCTGGGTTTGTCCTAAAGCATGCAGGAGAGAAAGTAACGTTCAAGAAGAAAGCACAGTCGGCAAGTTTGGCTCTGGAGCGTGTGAACTATGAATCACCACGGTGAAGAGGTTTTCTTTTTTTCTCACCCTTTTCTTTTCCCCTGGAGCGTGAACTTGTTAGATCAGATAGATGAGGCCACGAGGAAATGGAAACGCTGAAAAAGCCCGTTTCCTTTGGAGAGCAGCCTGCGAGGCTGGTGGAGAGGAACCAGCGGCGGCTGCGCGCTGTCTCGAAGCTGAGGGGCGCAGGGCTCGCTCCGGAGCTGTCCCAACTCACGCCTCCGCGGCCGCCCGCGGGGCCAGCGGGGCCGGACGCGGCGCTGGGATCGCTGCCCAGGCAGCCTACCCTTTGGCCTTAGAGTAAACACCCCAGAAGACGAGAGAACGGCCCCTAATTGGGCTGAGGATCTGCTCTCGGGCTCGGAACACTAAACCGGGCCCACAGGTTTTCCTGGAGGAAGTTCCAAGTCCCCACGACAAAACATTTGGAGGGTGGGAGACAACTAGATTTTACAGAAGTCTGGAATCGCACATGAACCATTATTTTCCTCATTAATTAGAAGTAATTCCCTTTCCCTACTTAGACGCATGTACACGCTATTGATTACACACCACAATTTACTTGAAAAAATGCTTAGAGTGTCTTTAGAACACACTCCTCATTCTTTGTCCCCTTGAACATTTTCAGATGATAATGTGGCTGGTTGGGATCAATTAGCGCTAGATTTTGCCCCAGGATTGCTCCCCAGGGCGGACAAACGGAGCCAACTCATCTCCAGCGACTTTTTTTGCCCACGTGCGTATCCACGCCAGGGCTTTAGAAGCAGTTCAAAATCCCCAGCCTTGGTTTCACTTGATTTTGTTGTTGTTGTTATTGATAAATATTGGGTCATACACAAGCCACTTGTCGGAGTCTTTGGCTCCATCTCGCAGCTGCAGCTCCTAGCGGGGCGTTTGAGTCGTGTCCTAGGAACTGGAGAGATTTGTTGGGAAAAGAATTGCACATTCTCTGCTCCTTCAGTTGCCGAGATGGTCCCTTAAAATCCTATGTCCTGTCTGTCTGCCGTCCTGTTTATTTCTTGATTTGTTCAAATATACGAACAGTGGGTAGACGTATCTTTTTTCCTCCGTATCTTTTTACAAATTGTCTTCAAAAAAAGGGGGGAGGGGGAGAAACTATTGATCCCAGTTCTCTACGTATATCTGAAACCAAAAAACCCGTAGACAAGTAGACAGATAATTGTTGTAATTGCGTGGGGGGGGGGGGGGGCAGGATGGTTGGGTAGGTAGGACGTTTGGGGGTTGTGTAATTGGAGTAATATATACAGTTTATCTTTCAGCTGTGCCGTGTATCCCCTTTCCCTTGATACGTATTGCACATGAACTGAACCCCTGGTCGGCTTGTCTTGGCATGTTTGAAGCCCCTGACACCCAACAGTATCATTACAGGAAAGAGACAAAACCCCAAAGACTCCAGGCAGGGAGGCGGCTGCCTTTGGGGTGAATGGGGAGTTTTCTTGGCGTTGGACTTTTTGGGTAAGCGCACCCACTGGCTCAGACTGCCTGGCAGCGCAGAGTTCAGGTCTTCCCCGCGCTGAAATACAGGGAGGGGGTGGGGATAGGGGTGGGGAAAGAAACAGCTGATTTTCGACATTTCAAAGGGACTCTTTCTATTTATCAGTGTTACCGAAGTGTACGTTACTGGAGAAACAACAAAACAAGCATAGAGCTGCAATTTTCAAGAAAATAGGATCCCCAAATATAAAAATAAAAAAGTAGCAGATAAGATGTATAATTCAATCAAATTACACAAAATTGCTTGAAAATCCAGAACAGTAGCGATCCATTATGCCTCTGTTTTATTAGTGACAAGTACAATTACTCTAAAATAAAGAACACTGGTGAATATATAATTGGCTGTAATCATGTTAGTGTTTGAATAAAAATGACGGGAACATTTAACACTTTGACAACAAAATGTTCAGAAATAACTTATTTATTCAAACAGTTTTTATTTTCCACCAAGTGAAGGAGAAACACAGTTTGCTTAGGAAAATCAATGACTTTTCCCTGCAATAAATAAATATGGCCAAAAGGGGAAAAAAACAGCCCCACACCTCTATATTATTACTATTATTATTTTTAACCAGCAAGAAGCTTAATCCTATGTTTGGAGTCAGCACCCGCCTAACGGTTGTTGGGTACCGACGTCCGCCACCTAGAGGAAGAGTTCTGAAGCTCACGCAACGCCAACCCGTTTTCCGGCGATGACCTGGGGAATCAAAGTTAATATTCCTCGGCAAATCGCTCTCCAAACTAACTCCCCCCTCCCCCACCCCCTCACATCCCCTTCCGCCCTACAACATCATCACAATATTTTCTTAGTAATTGCTCTGTGCAATTGACAGAAGCGCCGAGGCTCCGGCAGCGCAGTGCCCTCACAGCAAATCGCCAGAGCGCATTGGGGAAGCAGGTGAGGGAATATTCGGGTCTGGAGAGATAATCCACTTTCATCCAAAATTGGTCTAGAGCAAGCTGAATTAGGGTCTCATAAAGCAACCTCTGTTGCCGGAACCACCACGTTCCGGTGCTGTTTTAGGACTTTCTTAGAGAAAACACAGCCCGGATCCCTCGGTCGGCCAGTTGCTTGCCGCGGGGGCTTTTCCCGGCTTTTCCCCAGTCAACACCCCCCTCCTCCCCTCCAACGCGAAGATCTGAGGTTCCGTCTCTCTCTAATCAGTTCTTTAAGTCCAATAGATCCTTTGATTTTCCTAAATGGATTGCTTGAAGTACTGAGGTAAAGGCATTAAGAAGGAGGCCACGTTTGGGAGGGTCACCCCTGTGGCCCAGGAGACCGACCCAGGAGAAATCCCGAGTCTTTATACTGAGTCCCAGAGTTTCGAGAGATGGAGTGCTGGGGGATTTGAGGCTGGGCCTAAAGGGACTAGGGGTCTGTTCCCATTTTAGTCTTAGTGGATCCCGTGGCTCCTCTCGCAGAAGAAGATCATTCCCTGACCTTTTTGGCTGCTCTCAAGCAAATCTTGGGTAAAGGAAACGCTAAGCGAAGATGAAGGGGCTATGGAAAGAGAAGTAAGGAGGCTAAGGGTGAGCTCAACGACTGGTTGGTACTGAGCTGCAGCCTGCCGCCATCAGCGCGCCGGCCCTTCAGGGATTTCTCCCAGCCCCACCCGTCCAAACTTTTGTTTTGTTTTGCTTTAGTGTACCCAGAACACTGTTCAAGCTGAAAGTTTGCTAGAAAGGCAAGGAAGGAACAAGCAGGTCGAATTCGTTTTAGAAAAGGAACCTGATAAATAATTGTACTTCAGTTGGGTTTCATTCCTTCAGTTTCCCATCTCTCTCCTCTTCTCTCCCTTCCTCCTTTCCCTTTCTGATTTCTTACTTTCGCCCTCCCTCTTCCCTCTTTTCTCTTCTTCCTCCTCATCTCTATCCCTGTTCCCATCCCTATCTTTATCCCTATCCCTATTTCCCTCTCTCCCTAAGTGTAAGAGAAAAGAAGCAGTGGGGGTTGGGGGCAGGTGAAGGAGACCATTTTAATGATGAGTTTCGGAACCTCCTTATTTGTCAGGTCTCAGTCTCAACGCTGGAGTTTAAAGGAGACGTCCCGGAAATGACTCGTCCTTTCGTCCTTCCCACAGGCGACCTCAGAACCGTGGACTAAGAAGCTCTTTTCATACTGTAGAAATTATTTTTTAAGATGGTCGAAACAAATGTGTATGTAAAAAAATAACTAACAAGCCTCTAAACTCATGTCCCAGTACATGCCTCCCCTGTGGAGTGAGGAACACCCCAAACTCCCTCTACTCAACCCCCTAAGAACTTAAGTCTTCAGAAATGTTTCGTTTTGTTTTATGTAAAACTAGCGCTTCCACTCTCAACTCCCAGGTCTGTCTTTCCTCTCCCGATTGTGTTAACAGGCGATGTTAGCCTTCTCCTACGTGTTTAGGCTGCTAATGCAGGCCACTTAACGCAACAAAAATGCTCATCCGTGGAGATTTTCCCAAGGCTGGTCGCGATGCTGGCTCCTTTTTCTTTTCTTTTCAGGGCACGTCCATTCCTCTCCCCCTCTTCTTTTCTTGAGGTGAAGGCTGAAAAAGGGGTCCAACAACTTGAGCAGTGTGTGAGCGCTCCCTCCTCTGTCCCCTGCCTGCCAATCCACCCATGGCATAGAGAATTTCTGGTTTTCCCTTGGGTGTGGGAATATCTGGGAGTTCGCCGTGGCGCTTGGTTGCCTCTCTTAGTTAACTTGCCTTCCTCTTTTCTTCAGTCGTCCCTTTCCTTTCTCCTCACCTCAGTCTGTGAAAGCAGATCAGGATGGCTTGCACAGCTGCCTCTGCACCCTTCTTAGTTCCAGGCTTCTGAAGAAAACTGTGCTGGCTTTCTTTTCTGTTGGCAGGAAAGCTGGGTTGGAGACGCTCTCGGCATCATATTGTTTGTGTGTTGTGTATGTTTGTCTAATTTTAATAACTTTACAGAAGAGATTCTCCTGGGATTGCAGGCATCCCCCCTGACCCCTTATGGAGGAGACTGGAGGAAGGACTCATCTGAACTTAGACGATGGCCTTTCGTCAGGTTCTCTTACTCTCTAAAGTCAGGCCTGGGACAGTCATGTGTCCTCATGATTTATAGGTATCCAGTTTCCAAGGAGAAGGCCATCAGGGAGAAAGAAAAAATAACACTAACTTAATATATAATAAATACTATTCAGTGGGTTTTGGTTTAAAAAGTTAATTGCCTTCATTGCTTCCATTTGGAACACTTTTGATTTTTAAAAGTCTATAAAGTGTAGACGTATAACAGAGTTTTCCAACTCTAGATCTATCACTCTCTTCCTATGGATCCTTGTGCAAATACTTCCCCTTTCTAGTTTTCTTTTTCAATCTGAAAAATAAGCTGTCTGCATTTATTAATGTATAAGATCATCCACTCATCAAAATCCCAACAGCAAAAAAAAAAAAAACAACTCCCCAAACCATAAGAATCTTTTTTGGGGAAGCAGGAAGAAAATCTCATTCAAACGGCAGCAGCGACATCTAGTGACCACAATGCTCAATAGTAGTGATGAAGATGCGAGATAGTTTAAATAAGAGGAGCGGGTTTTCAGAAGACAGAGATATCTTGTTTTTTTAAAAAAAATCTTGATTGTCTGGCAAACAGTAGTCTTCTGATATCGAAAGGTATTTTTCTGAGTTTATGTTATGGTAATAAGATAGAAGAAGGGAAAGGTGTTTGACCACCCCAAGTCTGCACACAGGTTGATTAGGATTTGTAAGAACATTCTTGTAATGTTTTAAATTCTATGTTAAGAAACTAGTTCTAAAAAATAATTCTATGGGTTGTACTTTACTTAACTAACTTGTCAAATTATGTTCAAATGTGTTAATTCATCAATACCTAAAATTGGAAAAGGTAGAAATTTCTGAGATTTTCTTTTGTCTGGACCAACCATTTAGTTGAGATTGCTGTCTAGTTAATATCAGGAACATACCAAAGATATAACCCTCCTTCAAGTTACCATATATATGCCCGTCTGTCTCACATTTGCTCAAAGTATTTTGAAATTCAAAGAAATGGGATTCCCAATCCTGATGGACTCCATTTCTGCTTTTTATAGCAAAGATTAAATGGAGTATCTGGACACAGGTGAAGTCTTAGCAATGGCAGAGACTTAGTAATGGCCCAAGACTTTTCAGAATAATAATTTTAGGATTTACTTGGCATTTAACACTTCAGACAGAGGTCATAGAAGAATCATCTCATTCCCTCTGACTTTATAAGCTGGCCATGTGCATAGTTTGTGCATGCACCTCCTGAACGATAAGTGTTTCATTTTTTATTAGCAAAGCAGCTGATGACTACTGAAATGTATGGATTCATGCTTTTTACTTTAAAGGAAGCCAATTATGTTTATTCCATTTTATTTTTGACTAATGCTTTCTGTGCTTTTACTATGGAATTTGGCCGTTGTTTGGCATGCTAACTGTTTTTGCCAGGTAATATTCTAGAGTGATAAGACAATTGGGCTTGTTGCTAACCCCTAGGAGAATTTGAGCTGGTCATATCACTTCTCTCCACCTTAGTTTCCTTATATATAAAATGAGGAGATTGAACTCTCCACCATCTTTTATATCTCAAAAGATCTATAAATCAATAAATCATCAACTCTTAATTGGGAAGACCTTCTTCTGGTGCCTCTGTTGTCATTTGTGACTCTTCGATGTCAATTCTCCAGTTAGGTATCTCATCAGAAATAGGAATTGAAAGAACTGATGAATGCTTCTTCTCCATGTCCCGCCCATCTCCCCCTTTGTCTGATTTTAAAAAATAACAAAAATCTTAGACTTGCCAGTCAACATTTACTAATTCATTGGCATGCACTCAGCTCTCTCCTGCTGTCCACCCAGAAAAATCACAGTGTGGGAATGGGACTGAACTGAACACAAAGCTGAGGCAGCTGTATTTGAGTTCTTCTAACATGTTCCCATATCCTCATGGTAATGATTATTTATTATTATTATTATTATTAGGAACTAGAGCCAAAGCATTCTTGCTGCAAACAGCCCACATTTCCTCCCTGCTTCTGTGGCCCTATGAATAAATTCCTTCAGGGGGTGGCAGCAAAATGTCTCCCACTTCTTTCTGGCTTGGAACATCATTACACACATTTAGCAAGGAGAACATTTGTTCACAGGAGGGAAATATTACTCCACGATACAAATATGCTCAGCATTTAATATAGGCCCCAGTGAGGCTGAAGATATATATGAGGAGAATCAGACTGTATTGAGCTGGTTTGATAGAAAGAACAGGGTTCGTTACAAAGAAGATTCTGAATCTGTCAAAGTTTTATTTTTTAGATGCTTTTCTGTTGTTCCCTAGATATCGTCGTGCTCTTCCTACTACTCAGACTGGTGACAAAAATATTCTACATTTGTATAAAATTAACAAGGCATGCTTTCTTCTGTAAATTCCTCTCAGACCCAATAGAGAGAGGTACTATTTCTTTTAGAAGTGAGGAAACTGATCTAGAGAGGCGAAATGACTCACCTAAGCTCATACCACTAGGAAGACACAGAAAAGAAGCATGAATCCTGGCCTTGGATAGGCTGCATCTTGCTCCTGCTTGTCCTCAAGGTTGGGGCCCTCACACTGGGAACCAGGGTTACTGACCGACTCTGCTGCTATTGATTCGGCCTTACCAAGATTCCGTTGCACATCTTTGAGACGTCTCAACTTCAGAGGATTCTAGGGACCCCTTGTCACATAGAGAATCTGTGCTTGCTGGTCTTCACTGACACATGATTTTCTCGTCTTAATGCTAACGCCTTACTATATTATTTGTATTTTCTACAGGAGGGATAACCTTTGCAAAAATATTCAAAAAATAATATACAAAATATTTTTATTTTTTACAGGAGGGATAATCTTTGCAAAAATAAATTGTACTCAAAACATGTTTGTTAATGATGTTGGGATCCAAGCCTTTGGAGTTGGAGTAAATGTAAGACATCATCTGATTCAGCAGCCCTGGAGAAAGATCACCATCTGAATCAGTGGCTTCTGGGAGCTGTGCTGAGTAGGAGTCTGGATTATTCTGAGTATCCTGGCTTTGTTTCCTGCCCATCTCCCTTGCTTCTTGGCTTCATACATTAATGCACTTGGGAACTCCATTCTTGCTGGCTACCCTGTGGACTGGTTTTCCAAATGGGCTGCCTCTTCAGTAGCACACTGTAGACTGGGCTAAGGACCCTTCTCTCAGCTGAGAGCTGTTAAGTCTTTCTCTTGAATGTATTTTCTCTCAAGCAGCTCTCTGCTGCCCTCCACTGGCACTTAGCAGCTAGAGCTAGCTAGTCTTCTGCATCTGCAATAACCCACTGCATCCTTGGTTCCAAAAGAGATAGGGGAGCATTATTAGCTACACTATGTATGCTTTTTATGGCATAGAAAAACAGGACCCAGGCCCCTTTGTGTCCACTTATACCCCACATTCTCACTTACTTCTTACGAGTTTACTGATAGGCCATGGAGTGTATCTGACATTTCTATTTTCAAGTATTTCTGCTACAATATTTAGAAGGACTTACTTGAAAATATAAACTTTCTATTTAATTATCAAATTGAACTACACATCAGTTGACATGATGCTAGGCCACAAATTTCTGAACTTGCTGTACTTAGTCTTAAAGAATATTAAACATTTTATTTTTAATGTTATAAAGATATAGTGAATTATATGAAGTGCCTAAAAAAAGAAAAACAGTCTGCCTTTATTGAGCTTTCTTCCTAGTTGAGGAAGATAATCATGAAAAAAATTAATAAGCAAAATGCCCTTTAAGGGAATATGGGATTACCATATCTATTTCCTACCATAAATACACCATAGTGATTCCATGCTTCTAAGAATGTTAGTATTAAGGTTAAGAGAGGCATAACCAGAGCTTAGATAGGGACTATGTGCGCTGCAAATATTCAATGTGTTCTTCATCCCTTCATTCACGCGCTCATAAATTTATTGTGAAGGTAACATGGGCCTATAAAAGCAATTAGTGCAGATGAGTGTATGAATCCCTCAGCTGCAAAGATGGTTCATCTTCTGACTCTATCATGACCTTCTCTCCTGTTAGAGTGCCTGGTGATTGCCACCTTGCCACCCCCTGTAATAGCTGTCACAGAAGCCCCTGTTATAGCTGCCCTTGATGGTGGGCTCTGTTACTGTCTTTCCTTTTCTCTTTGTTTTTATTATGTTGTCTTTCAATGTCTTTTTCTTTTCCAACAGATGGGTTCTAATAGATATTACTGGCCAAATGGAGTAGATTTTTCCTTCCTATGTGGCAGAGCTAACAATGATAACTAAGCGGTTATAATCACGTGGTCTTCTCTTTTCTACCAGGTCTGTTGGAAATGAGTGTTTGTCTCAGGTTAAAAAAAATTGGTTTGGAGAAAACAAAACTGAAACAAATTAACAAAGTTGTGTTGGTATTAATTACAGATACAAGTTTTTAAAAAATGCTATATTGGTTGAAGAGTTCTTCTGAGTGTGAAATCAGGGATCTAGCACCACAACAACCTGTCCTCCCTCAGGAATAATGCACAGCCCTCACCCGAATTCTGAGCCATCCACCAGAGATTATAAACTGTCAGAAAAGCAGTTTGTAACTCTCACAATTGAGTATGAAGCTCAGATGTTTTCATATCCTTATTTCTGAGTGAGCTTATCCATCCAGCTTCAGAGTCTCAGCCAGAGCTGGCCCTGACACACATTTTTTTTGGCCAGAGATGTCAATAGTTTCTTTATATGTAATTCATGGCTAACTTGAAAGGTCATGTCACGTGTTTATATAGCTGCGTGGGTACTTTCCTTGCACCGACTCTATGAAGCAACACATTTGTATATGTCCTCCTTCTCCTTTGCACCAGAAACCAATTCTTGTTGGTCAAGATAATTGGTTTGTTATTTTTGAGAGAAGAGCTCTGAAATTAGAGGGTGTTCTTAAATTTTAGAGGGCTTGGAAGTTTGGTGTTTACATAATCAAAGTTTTACATTGTAGATTTGAAGTGATCAAATGGAAGAGGTGAGGAGTTAGTACGTTTAATTGAATTGAATATATTGTCCATTTTAAGGTGCACTACTATTTTATAAACCATAAGGAAAGAAAAAAAAGTGCTAGGAATTTATCTGTGACATGTTATAAATTGTGAGATGCATCCACACTTCAGAGATGCTAAAATATGTGCATCTCACAGTCATATGAAATGTGATATGTCTTTATCTGTTTCGAGATGGATTTAGGTAAAATGATAACATAGCTTCTTGGCAAGATATATCTAGTAATAAATGCATGCTGACCACAGCAACATGAAGAACCAAAAACTATGACAGCAAAAAAACTTTATTATATGACGATTGTATATTTCAGTGTGTTCTCAGACATTTAAAAAATACATGCTGGAAATTCTGTAATTCTTACTAGGAATTCTGAGAAATCTCAGGATTTCTAACAAATATGTTTGTACTAAAAAAAATATAGTCCATACTTTGGAAGAAAGCTTCATAATATACTGATTTTGATTGTTGGATGAGAAGCGTCACCTTCTTTTGGAGAGTTTTTCTGAGTGGAACTTTCTAGTTTTGTTTTTGTCGTATAGTCTCATGGTATGGTCTTCTACTAGGCAGACATGGTACCTTCTCAAGGCAACATGTAGATCAGGGCAGCAGGTAAGAATATGAAGACCCATCTGTCCTTATATGCGAGTTAGAAGTGTATATTTTTATTAATAAATTATTTTATAAAATATCTTTAATTTTTGCTTACTTTTAAAAATTTTATCGAGGTCACATTGGTTTATAATGTTATGTAAATTTCAGATGGACATCGTTATATTTCAGCCTGTGTATAGACTGTATCGTGTTCCCCACCAAAAGTCTAGTTTCCAGCTAGCACCATACATATGTGCTCCTGTAGAGAAAGTGTCCACTCTTCCCCGACTCCCTCCCCTCTGGTGACCAGTGATCTGTGCTCCATATCCATATGTTTGAATTTTTGCTTTCTTTTGATTTCAGCTTAATGTAGACTTGATGTAAATTTTTTTTCCAGTATATCATAAAGAAGAAAATAAATATAAATCACCTACTGGAACAAAACCCAGATATAACAATATTTTGTATAATTTTTAAAAACCAGACCTTTTCCTACGCATAAATATGCAATACTATATCACACATTCTAATAACTTGGATCATCCTGTGCATATGCTCTGTGCTCTGCCTTTTTTCATTCAGTGGTTTACCATGAGCATTTCCCCACCACTATTTTGATTTTTGAAAACTACCGATAACCTATGGATTAACATGATTATATTAACTTATGGATTGATAATGAACAATATAGTCATTGTCCATTAACCATTATTTCACATTTAGGTCATTTCTAATTTTTCATCATTAAAATGACTTCAGATGTGCATCTTTGAATGCACATCTATATCGCCATCTCTGATTCTTTCCTTATAATAGATTTTTTTAGAGGAAGAATTGTTTTGGGTCGTACAGTATGAATTTTTAAAAGATAATTGCCAAATATCGTTGAATTGTATTTCATTAAGATTCTACTAATGTGCACATACACTAACAGTCTATGAAAGTGCCAATCTCACTGAACTCTCACCAAATACTAACTTTTCTTTTCCCAGGTTAAGAGGAAAAAAATAATATCTAAAGCCTGCTGTAATGTATATTTCTTTATCTACCAGCAAGCTTGAATACATCTTTCAGGTATTACTCAAAAAAATTTAAAATTTTTTCTTCTATGATCTATTTGTTGTCTTTTGTCTTTTTTGGGGTTGTCTTTTTATTACAATATTGTGCTTTTCTTATTAATTTTTAAGAGCTCTTCTAAGTAAGAATATTAAGCCTTTGTCATCTGGCTCGAATATATTTTACAATTTTTCAATGGTCTTTATTTATAGTTTTTCCTTATAGAAAAATATAAATGTATGTATATTCAGGTAGTCAAACCATAATGAGGTTAAAACCTCAAAGTTTAAAACATGGTGGCTAGGGCCAGGCTATGGCTGGGTGGTTAAAGTTCCACTGCTTGCTTTGGTGGTCTGCTGTAACAGGTTCAGATTCCAGCATGGACCTGCTCCACTTGTCATCCATGCTGTGGAGGCATCCCACATACAAAATAGAGGAAGATTGGCTTGGATGTTAGCTCAAGGCTAATCTTCCTCAAGCAAAAAAAATAAAAAATAAAAAAAGGTGGCTGAAAAGCTCAAGTTCTAGAGTTACGCTGCCTGAGTTCGAATCTAATTTAGTCACTTTCTGGCTATGTGACCTTGGGTAAATGGTTAAACCTCTCTGTGCCTTAGTTTCATTAAGTGTAAAATGAGGATAATAATGGTAACTATCTCATAATGTTTTTATGAGGATAATAATTTAAACTTATAAAGAAGACACTTAGAAGAGTAACAGGCAAATAGTAAGCCCCAAATAAAGATTTACCATTTCTGTTATTGCTTACAATATTTAAATTTATGAATGTTAAGTTTTTGTTTTTTTTTATTAAAGATTTTATTTTTTCCTTTTTCTCCCCAAAGCCCCCGGTACATAGTTGTATATTCTTCTTTGTGGATTCTTCTAGTTGTGGTATGTGGGATGCTGCCTCAGCGTGGTTTGATGAGCAGTGCCATGTCCGCGCCCAGGATTCAACCAACGAAACACTGGGCCGCCTGCAGCAGAGCGCGCGAACTTAACCACTCGGCCACGGGCCAGCCCCTGAATGTTAAGTTTTCCATTGCATTTAATAATAAAAATATGATAATACTTTAAATATCTAGAGATGAGTTAAATATTATCGTTATATTATCTAAACTTAAAATTTAATAAGATTTTGGATACATAGTCTTATAAACTAAATAAATGATTAATTTGATTATTATGGGAGAAATATTATATCTTTTTATTCATGTATCTAATAATAATTTTATTCATCCATTCAACAAATATTTACTGAACTTCCACTACATGCCAGGAGCTGTAGGTGAACAAATAGTGAATAAGACAGATAAAACTCTTTGCTCTTGTGGAGCTTACATTCCATTTTGAGAGAGACAACAAACAAAATAAATTAGTGTCATGAAAAATATAATGGTGGAGAATAAGAAGATAAGGACTGTGAAAGAGAGTGATTACGATTTCCAATAGATAGCCAGGAGATACCACTGAAGGTATTAGTTTTCTATTGCTACCAAAAAATTACCATAAATTTAGTGGCTTAAAACAATGCAAGTTTATTATTTTACATTTTCTGTGGATCATGTCAACAGTCCAGGCACAGGTTACCTGAGTCCTCTGCTCACCGTCTCACAAGACTGAAATCAAGGTGTTGGCTGTGCTCTGGTTCGCATGGTTCTCATCTGGAGCTTGGGGTTATCTTCCAAGGTCATTCAGGTTGTTGGTAGAATTCATCTCCTTGTGGTTGTAGGACTGAGGTCGCTATTTCCTTGCTAGCTCTTGACTGAGGTCACTCTCAGCTCCTAGAGGCCACTTGCACTTCGTTGGCACGTGACTCCCATAGGCAACTCACAACATGGTAGTTTGTGTCTTCTTTGAGGCCAGCTAGAGTGTTTCTCTGACACTTTACCTTCTTTAAAAGGTTTCTCTGATTAGGTCAGGCCCACCTACCATAATCTGAATAATTACCATTTTGATTAACTGACAATCAACTACCTAGCAACTTAATCACAAGTGATATTTCATTATATTCACAAGTCCACTCACACTCAAGGAAAAGTAGTTATACAGTATGTGTACACCAGGGGGCAGAAATGTTGGAACCTTCTTAAAATCCCGCGTATCACATAGAAAGTGGCATTTGAACAGACATGAAGGGATTGAGGGAGTGAACCACGTGGGTATCTGGAAGAAGAGCACTCCAGGCAAAAAGGACAGCCCTTGCGAGACCACGAAATTGAAGTATTTGGCATGTTTAAACAACAGCAAGATTGGGGAAGGGTACTGTGTAGATGAACAGAAACACTGAGGAGATTAGAAGATGAAATCAGTGACATAACAGAAGGCAGGGCAGTAGGTAGGCTCTTGTAGGTCATTGTAAGGGCTTCAACTTTAATATGAGTGAAACTGGTACATGGATGGGGCCATTGTGGAGGATTTTGAGCAGATGAGCAAAATAATCTAACACTTTAAAAGAATTCCTCCTGCTACCCTGCTGAGAATAAACTATTGAGGGTCAGGGTGGGAATCTAGAAGTCAAATTAGAAGCCTATTGCAAAAATTCAGGTGAGAGGTTACAGGGTTCTTGGACTAGGTCATTAGCAGTGGAAGTGGTAAGAAGAGGTTGCATTTTGTAGATATTTTGGAGTTAGAATCTATAGGTTTACCTGATGGGATAAAGATGAGATGTGAAAGAAAGAGAAGAATCAACATTGATTAGAAAAATTTGGTCAGAACAAAAGGAAAACCAGAGTGTCAGTTTACTAAGAAAGGGGAGACTATGGGTGGACTACGTTTGGACATGACTTCAGAATATTGCTTTTGGTTATGTTAAGTTTAAGATGTCTAGTTGACATCCAAACAAAAATGTCAAGGGGACATGTGAGTGGATATGTGAATCTGGAGTTCTGAAGGTAGATCTTGGCTGGAGATATAAATTTGTGAATTATCAGCATAAATAAAATATATTTAAAGCAGTAAGTCTGGATGAGCTCACAAAGGGAGATGTATATAGAGGAGAGGACCAAGAATTGAGTCCAGTGGTCTCCAATTTTAAGAGTTTGGAGAGAAGAGGAGGAATGAACAAGAAGACTAAGAAGGAGCAGCAAGTGAGGTTAGAGGAAAACCAAGAATGCATGGTGACCTGGAAACCAAGGGAAAGAATGTTGGTGATTAATTGTATCAAATGTTGCTAATAGTCCAAGTAGGATGAGGACAGAATGTTGATTGGATTTAGTAATACTGAGGTAATTGGTGATCATGAGTAGAACAGTTTCATTAGAATGGTGGAGATGAAAGTCTCTTTGGTGATGACTACAAATGAATGGGAAAAGAAGACTTTGAGACAGAGAGTAGAGACAATTTATTAAGCAGTTTTGCTAAAGGAGAAGAGATAGAAGAGGCATTAGTTAGGGGGAGGTGGAGCCAAGAGAGGTTTATTTTCTTAGGAGAAAATATATGTTTAATTGCTCGTGGAAGTGATCCAGTACAGAGGGAGAATTTGATGATGTAGGAGAGAAAGGAAAGAATTGCTGAAGGGGTGTTCTTAAGTGGGGAGGTGAGATGGGATCAAGAGCACAAGACCGGAGGAGACGGACTTAGATGGGAGAGCCAACAGCCATCTTTCACTACCAGAGGGACAGGAAGGGACATAGGTGCAGAAACATATTCTCTTCTGATTGCTTCAGTTTTCCCAATGGACTAGGAATCAAGGCCAGCTACGACTGAGGATGATGCTGGAAGTGCTTGAAGTGTGAGGAGGCAGGATGAGGTAGGAAATACTCACCTGGGAAGGCTGGAGAGCAAACAGGCCAGACAAATGAAATATGATTGTCAGGCAGCATTATGGACCTACCTAAGATTCATGTGCGTGAATTTAAATAAGGCAGTTCACATGTTGTATGTGTTCTCTGGCCATGTTAGTTACAGGGGTTCCAGAACTAGCAAGGCAGGAAAAAGTATATAACCAGAGTTGTGATTCAGTCACAATGAATATGAAGTAGGAGAGAAAAGGGAATTGGAGATGTAAAAGGAATGATTGTAATGATTGGTCTTGGACTCTAAGATGGTAAGAAGGGAAATGAGTACATTAGGGAGGAGAGAAAAATGAAAAGCATGTACTGGGAAGCTGCCATGCACTGTGGTATATTCTTAGAATAAATTAATACAAGTCTTTCTTTAAAATTGACATTCTGATGATCCCAAGGCTACACAGTATAAAGTGTTGAGGGGAGGTCAAGTGATCTTAATCTCTAGCTCTGCGTGGGCTGAAAGTAACTCTCATCACAATAATCTATTTTGACAAACTCAAAGTGCTTTCATAGTTCCCATCCTCTGTACACCTATGAAAGAGGAAAGGGCAGGAATGAATATCTTTGTTTTGTATCTAGATATACAGAGGTGGGAGTACAAGGAGGATCCCTGGACAAAGTTGTAAACCAAAGTAGAAATTTATTGTTCACGTCAATCATTATTTCTTTTTTTCCATCCCAAAGCCCCATCACATGGTTGTATATCTTAGTTGTAAGTTGTTCTAGATCATGTATGTGAGCTGCCACCATAGCATGGCAACTGACAGACGGGTGATATGGTTCCACCACAGGGAAGTAAACCTGGGCCACCGAAGCGGTGAGAGTGCCGGACTTTAAGCACTAGGCCATCAGAGCTGGCTCTATTCAGTATGTCTTTGTGTTTCTTTTTGTTTCCTCAGTTCACGTGCTCAGCACCATATACTGCCTCATGGTAGTTCGATGTTCCTCATTGCAGCCTCCCCCCTAAGTTCACCGGCAGCACCTGTGTTCTGTAATTTTCTCTTCTCTCAGGCTTCTTTCATTAAAAACTGCATGTGAGGTATTCACACTAACCGAGTAACGCATCAACTGCTTTGGCAAACTAATTCCAAGTTGGGGTAAGTTTTTAATGTTATCTCTTTTAGATTGATGGTTATCAGAATGCTCTTCTGTCAACCCATAGTAAGAAACACAGTTTATATCATGAACTAGATCACAAATACATATATCTACATACACGTGCATATATGCAACTGAAACCGAAGATTAACAAAATTATACCCTTATTACTTGCGATGCACTCTGATATTTTCCATTCTATTTAAAAGCTTACTGATTGGCACCCACTAACTGATGTACCAACTACTAAAGGGTTGATGGACTACAGTTTGACAATAAGAGGGGTGGGTTGTTATAATCATGGAGGAGATTTAAGGACGGTTCTAGCAGGGGATATTTTTGAAAAGAAAGGCCTATTAGCTCTTAAATTATACCATATTTATGACAATGCAAAAAGAAAAACAGTCTTAGGTAATATGTTAGTGAAATAGACTGGTATACTTAAGAGAAATAGATTGTGGTCATAGTTCCATCAAAATAATGGAAAAGATGCTAAAGAATAAATATCACACTGTGTCTAACCTTTAAAACTAAATTTATGAAGCATGCTAAATAAGAATAGCAATTAAAAACATTCTAATTAATTTT
Source organism: Equus przewalskii (assembly GCF_037783145.1). Classification (NCBI taxonomy): domain Eukaryota; kingdom Metazoa; phylum Chordata; class Mammalia; order Perissodactyla; family Equidae; genus Equus; species Equus przewalskii. The sequence continues at coordinate 165,912,700 of NC_091831.1, read as the reverse complement.
GATCACCAATTTCTCTCCTCGAAGGCACTGATACCCTTATTTGTTAATTAAAGACAATAAGTGCCAGTAACTGTACTAAGAGCTGTAAGAGCAATTCAGTCTATCATTGTAATAATTCCATGTCGTTGTTGTTGTTTTACAGTTCCAATTCTACCGAAGAGGAAACTGAGGCACAGAGATTAACCAATTTGCCCTTGGTTCGATGGTAAGTAAGAGCGTCAGGCAGTTTAGTTTCCTAGTCCACGCTCTTCACCACCACCATACGGCTACTACAACTTCTTAGGGGCTAAGTCAGTGTTTTGTCTTTTTCCTGCGTCTCCTTTGTCATATGTCCCAAGTTTTTGACTAAGCTACAAGGGACTCAATTCTTTCCTGCTATATTAATAACGTTGATAATTGCCTTTTATTGAGTATTCTGTACTAATTAACTATTTTTATTATCGTTTTTTAAAACCTATGGCATCCATAAAATAAATGCTTTTATTATTTCTTTTATCATTTTTCGCCCTAGACTACAGGTGAGAAAACTGAGGCTATGTAATCAAACAGCCTGAGCAAGATCATGCAGCTCATGGATGGTGGAGACAGGTGTCAAACCTAGGTCTCTGAACTCTAGGACTGGGGTAGTGCTTGATTACTACCAAATTTTGACTTTCACTTTATCCTCCACCTTCTTTCTGGAATACCATATTAGTAATGTAGTTTCTGCATTCTCTGTGTGTTGAGAAACACTGTGCTGCCTTTCTGTCACCTCTCCTCTCCTGCTCCACTCTCTGTTCTAAACCTTAACCAGTCCACCCTGACTTTCTACTTCTGCTGCTATTTTACCACTGAACTCACACCTCTGTGCGGCTCATGTCTGTATTGAGACAGTCACGTTGTCGGCTTTTTAATTGCTACACAGCTTGTTCTTTTGAAACTGTCTTCTGACATGATTGAAGGGGCTGTTTATTTCCAGTAAGAAACTTCACTGTTTTGGGTCAGAAGTCTTGGTTTTCTATCAAAGGGCTACCAGCAAGAAGTTTATCCTAGGAAACAAGAACACACTTTTTCTCTGATGGTTCCATTTTCTTCGCTATAGATCATCCTCCAGATGCAGAAAACCATCTCTTTTTAATGCTCACCAAGCATGGATAGCATTTATGTTTTTGGAATGCCTCGATGCATCTGATGTATTAATACCGGAGCCCACAGTGATTAAAAAAAAAAAAAAAAGCACAGAGTAAATGTCTGCCTGCTTGGTGGCATGGGTTACATGGATCTTAGGGTACCTGAACTTCTTGGATCAAAGACACTAAATAGCTTACAACTCAGTAAGGAATACTGATTTTGTTTGGTTTTGTTTTGTTCTTATATTTCTAGAATGTAGTTAGAGAAAAAATGTTATAGGGAAAAGTAAAATATATTCTTTTGAAGAGATATAACTACAACTAAGTCAAATAAATATGACCAAAAGATATATATAAGTTGTTAAATTTTAAAATAATGCACAGAGTTGCATTTGTGTTTCCTCAAATTGTTCAAAAAGATCTTCTAAATGTAGCTTATAAAAAATAAATGTTTCTTAAACTCCTTTCATAACCTATTAGAGCTCACTATCACTCCTAACTACTTTGTTGGGCAAGTGTAGAACATCACTGTAGGTTTCATATGAGGCTTCTATCATTTCTGCTAATTGTTCTACCATTTCTTGGGATGGGAGTGGGAGAGGCTTCAAAAGTTATTTAGTTTGGAAATGGCTCATCACAGTTTTCAGTATTTTACAAAATGACTCTTAATTGAGACCTGTTAGGATATATATGCTTTAGTAGCTGAAAAGGACTGGAAACCAGCATTTAGTGGAAAGACCACTGAATATCAGACGACTCGTATCCTGGACTCTATTCTGGTACTTGACAGCTGTCTGATGTAGGGCTGCTCGTTATAACCTCCCTCAGGTTCTGCTATCTACAATGGAGTTCACAACACCAGCCAAGTCCAACTCAACTTTACTCTCACGAGGAAGTGAGATATAAGCGATGCAGGTTTAGAGACAGTAAATGGAATATTCTGATTTTATTTCTGGATTTAGTTTATGTTGGGACCTTGGACGTCATACAAACCCTCCAAAATATAAGAATATTAGTTGTTACCAACTACTTTCCTTTGACTGATGTAAAGTCCTCATGTATTCTGTAAGTATGTTGAATTAATTATTTGAAGATTATACTGTTTCTTAAGGATTCAAAATAAATATTATCAGAAAATCTTTGCAACTTAAAAGATTTTATGTACTTGATATGGTGTCTAAAACTTTTCTTGAATTTTAATAAAAAATGAGTCATATGTTTTTTTATATGAGGTTTCAGTATAAATCCACACATCAACTTGGAAGGCATAGTTTTAATGCGGCTGCTGTACATTTTCTTCACAGCTTATTTGTTATGTCATTAGTCATTGTTAGGTCTATTAGTCACAAGTTTCAAATCCATAATGTGGTTGTCATTTTTAGTAATTATTTTTTAAGATGCTGACATACAATTTAGTGTGTTGAAATTCAGCTTTATTCACAGATTTCTCCTTCTGTGCTTTTGAAAATCAATGTGGATAAGCTCAAAATAACAGTGCCTCTCTACACTCTAAGCATTTTAGATGTGTCATCATATTAATTTTTTGCCCTCTACTATTTCCATTAATTAGTTTTGTCCTTTCACTTTTGCTGGTCAATGTGGACTAAATTGTAATTGCAACATTTCTATAAAATAATACCAAATTAAGGCTGATAGTGGCATGCTGTGAGTTAGTGAGGGATATTAACATTTTTGAACTTGGCAAGTTGATTTAAAACCAGATAGAATTAGAATCAACTTTTGATTTATGCTTAAATTCTAGGTGTGAAGAATTTTGAATACTACATCACGGTTAAAATTTCCTTGCAGTATCTGCTAAATATTGGTGGTTTGGAAACATGGAGCTTTACATTATCTCTATCCAATTCTACTGTCATTAGAAAGTTAAAATATGCAATGAAATCAGGAAAGAATTAAATCTCTCATGGATGTCTATATTAATTCTCATAATTGAACGAAATATTGACTTTAATATAGATTACCTAATCTGGTAGATTTTTATTCATTAAGGGAACATATAATCATTACCTACTCTGTACCAGATAATGTGCCAAGTGATGAGGGTGGAGTGATGAATAAAATTCAGTTCCTACTCCAAAAGAATTGAGTCTGGTGGAGGAAATGAACATGTAGCAACATGTGTACAATATAATTAGCGCCACATTGGAGGTATTCACTGCGTACTTTGGAAGCGCAGAGAAAAACCACTTGGAACTTCAGGTTTAGGAAAGGCTTTATGGAAGAGATGCCACGTAAACTCTCTCTTTAAAAATTTTTAAAAAATTGTAAATGAAATACATGGACGTGTAACAATCATAAAATAATTAGAAGAATTTGTGATCAAAGTACAGAACCATTTCTAGTCAACAGCTATTTGGTTTCCTAGAGGCAAGCTCTTTTAAATATTTTTTCTTGCATTTTTAATACTACATTATATAATTATAGTTCCTCTGCAAGTTTTAGGGTTATCATTTTGTTACTTCTGCAGGTTACTTTTGTGATATTAAATAGTACCCTGATATATTATTAAGAGATGATATTATCACCTATACTGTTTCCTCCACCTTTTTACCTTCATCGGCCTCTGCCATTGATCAGCTACTCTATTACTTTTATTTTCTTAAGATTATCATGTTTAATTTGATATGAAACAGCAACCAAGTCTTTCACTCTTTCTCCGTAAATTGGCTCTGAAAGCCTACATTTTTATGACTGTGCTGGGTCATGCACTATGCTATGATGGAATGGATTCTCTTTTCTTGCTATCAGTTGCTTAAGATCATGCCAAAGATTTATTTTCTCCACATTTGAATCATGTCTTTTTACACAACTTTTTCTTTTTTCCTTTGGGTTAGCAATTGACTTTTCTGTCTTGTTTTAAAAAGTGTAATGTGCTTCTTACATTTTCACATATTTTCCCCACATCTTCTCAAATTGAAATCTTTTCCCAAATGCCTTCCTCCTGGCAGCTTTGATCCTCCTTCACTAATCCGAATCAGTTATTTTCTAGGACTACTGTACATGCTCTCTCCAGGAATGTTCTTCATTGCTTTCCTGGGTGGGATCCACACTTTCTAAACCCCGTATCTTCTCTTCCTCTTTCTTTTTTTGTCCCTTATTTTTCTACTTGGCATCATAAAGTAACCATTCAAGCAGAGATATGTAGTAAACAGGTATCACATTAACAAATGCGTTTATTCTGCTCTCACTATGTGTGTGTGTGTGTGTGTGTGTGTATGTGCACATGCCTGTGTGATTGGACTGTGTATCATTCTAGAATTAAAAAAATTTCCCCATAAACTGAAGGCATTCATCTGTAGCATTCGGTGTTGGTGATAAGTCTAAATCAATTCTCATTCTTTTTTAGATAATCTGTTTTTAATCTTGGAAGCTTTCATGGTTGTCCCTAGGTTTGGGTCTTAATTGTAATCATTTTGCTTGGCACTTTGCACTTTAAATGCTCATGTCTTTCAACTCTGAGAAATTTGGTCTGTTATTTCTCTATTAATTTCTTCCCCATTTTCTGCATTCATTCTTTTTTGAATTTCTATTCTTCAGATGTTGGACCTCTATGCTGATCTCCTACAACTCTTATCTTTTCACTCATGCTTTCTGGCTTTGAATTTCTGCTTTACACTCTAGGAGAGTTCCTTGACTTTATTTTCTAGCCCTTTATTTTTAATTCCATTTAGTTAGTTGTCTATTCTGCACTTTCCAGCCTCTAACAATCTGTTGCTATCTCTCATTAGCTGATAATATCTCTCCTACATTCTTCTTAGTTATGTATTAATTCCGCTTTTATGGATCTCTGTTTTTGTTTTAGTGGAGTTTCAGGAGAGATGAAAAGTACAGGTGTATCACTGAGACCTAGTATGAGTTTGTGAGGGAACCACAAGCAGTAACAGATTGTTTAAGGTTGAAGTATTAAACTAGGAATAGTAGGACATATGACTGAAATAATTGCTAGGCATCATATCGTGAGGGCCTCATAGCTACACTCTACTAAGAATTTTAGACTTTACCTTGCTGGCACTGAGTGTTTTAATCATGAGAGTAGTGTGATTACATAAGGAAGATACACTTGAAGACAAGAGGCAGGGATGACAGTTAGAAGGCTGTTGAAATAGTTCACGTTGGTAATGAGGATCTGATCTAAAGCAGAAAGATCAGAACAAAGATGAGGCAGAAATGATAAAGAGATGGTGCAGAAGAAATGTCCAAAATTGATTAAAAATATGAAGGCAAGAAGTGATAAGAACTCCAAATATGATAAATGCAAAGAAAACCACATGTAGGCAAATCATGATAAAACTTCTGAAAGCCACAAAAAGAAAATCTTAAAACCAGCTGGAAAGAAGATCTCTTACTTTCAAAGGAGCTAATAAAGGCAAAATAAATGTGGCAGCTATCGTCTCAAAATAAACAGTAGAATCCAGAAACTAATGAAATGATAATCTTTAAAATGCTAAAATAAAGTAAGATACGGCACAGCTTAAAGTTAAAGGCTAGTCTACTTCTACTTTTTCCTAATTTTCTATACATGAAGGAATGCCACTGTTCATTGAGAGAAAATTTTCCTGGAATGATATCCAGTTCTACAAAATTATAAGAGAAGAAAGGTTTCATGGTGAAAAAACCACTGAATTGAATTCAGGAGGTTTGGAGATCATTGTGAAAAAGCATAATTTAAATAATTTTGTAAGATGTTGGGCTATTGGGCTAGATGGAGTAACTAAGAGATTGAAATACTCACCATTTAATATGTTCTAAAAGGTTAAGAATCACGTCCAATCTAGAAGCATGAGTCAACATTTTTTCTTTTTCTTTTTTTAAAGATTTTATTTTTTTCCTTTTTCTCCCCAAAGCCCCCGGTACATAGTTGTATATTCTTCGTTGTGGGTCCTTCTAGTTGTGCATGTGGGACGCTGCCTCAGCGTGGTTTGATGAGCAGTGCCATGTCCACGCCCAGGATTCGAACCAACGAAACACTGGGCCGCCTGCAGCGGAGTGCGCGAACTTAACCACTCGGCCACGGGGCCAGCCCCAACATTTTTTCTTTTTAAAGATTGGCACCTGAGCTAGCATCTGTTGCGACTCTTCTTTTTCTTTCTTCTTCTTCTTCTTCTCCCCAAAGTACATAGTCGTGTATTCTAGTTGTGAGTGCCTTTGGTTGTGCTATGTGGGATGCCGCCTCAGCATGGCCTGACAGGTGGTACCACGTCTGTGCTCAGGATGTGAACCTGGAAACCCCCGGGGCCGCTAGAGCGGAGGGTGCCAACTTAACCACTTGGCCACGGGGCAGGCCCCTCAACAGCTCTAATGTTTCATAATTTCCAATTCTCTTTTCCAGTATACTTATCATAAGAAAGTTGATTCAGATTAAATGTGGCCATGTTTGGTAAATATATTAAGGCCAATAATATAATGAAATAAAAATTATGAATGGAAGGCTGTGTACTATATAGGGTTTATAAAGAGATAGGTCATAGTGGGTCTTCTTAAGAACTATTACATAGTAAATATGAAAATAGGACTGTGCAATTTTATGTCGAGGCAGATATTAGGAAAATAAAATTGAGAAGCGGTATAACAGCGATTGAAGGCATGGGCTCTGGAGCTCAATTGTCTAAGTGAAAACTCCAGCTCTTCAAATTATTAGCTGTGTGACCTTCAGAAGTTCCTTAACCTATCTGAATTTCAGTTTCTGCATCCATAAAACTATTTAAAGATTGTGGCATAAAGATGTAAGCATTCTTCAAATTAGCTATTCTTATTATAATGAAAAGTTGGCAAAGCAGAGTTACTACGTTCATGGTAATTATATAATATCTTTTACTGGATTCTGATATTTGGCTTAGGCAAAGGAAGTAGCTGAAGAACTCTGCACTTTACATAATAATGAAAGAGTGAAAAGAAGAGAAAAAAGTTTTGAATTCTTGCTAAATGATAGGAATTGTTTTGGCACTCCAGATATATAATTTTCTTTAACCTTAAAACGAGTTTATAATGTAGGTAATATTTGTGTCTTTTTGCAGATGAGGAAACTGGCTAGAGATATGAAATATCCTAGATTATTGTCAATTTAACAAAATAATTCCATTTATCCATGAGCAAGTGGGGTACATTTCAGACTAATTTTCTTAAATGAATCCTAGAAAAAATGTAATAGGTAGTTAACTGCTTCCATAAAACTGATTCCTGGGGCTGGCCCCGTGGCCGAGTGGTTAAGTGCGCCCGCTGCAGGCGGCCCAGTGTTCGTTGGTTCGAATCCTGGGCGCGGACATGGCACTGCTCATCAGACCACGCTGAGGCAGCGTCCACATGTCACAACTAGAAGACACAACGAAGAATACACAACTATGTACCGGGGGGCTTTGGGGAGAAAAAGGAAAAAATAAAATCTTTAAAAAAAAAAATAATAAAACTGATTCCTAGTAGATGTAATCACACATCTTCTGTTAACAATGCTGTGTCCCTCCCTTCTTTGGCTGATTATTTAGTTTATCTATTGATTTCTTGTCTTTTTACTATCATTTTATTTGCAGTAGTGTCAATCAATTCTAGACAAAATTGAGAAGTAGATGGATTATATCTTTTCCTCCTAAGAAATACCTCTCTCATTTCTACTTTTCATGCACCCTATCCTCTAGCAAAAATTGTTTTTTTGACAAATGTCTGAAATCAATTATTTATAACTGGATATAAATTCAAGCTGTTTTTCATTCTCCTCAGAAGATTATCTCAAATCTTCTCTTTAGTAGAGGTTTCACTCTCTTAAGGGAAAGCTAGGCATTTCTGAATAAGCAAGGGAGACTTTGGGAAGCTGGGAAGTGATCTTTTCAGGAATTTCTGAAATATCATAAATTAGGAGGGGAGTAATTTACCTATATGTCATACAAATCTTAAAATAAAATAAAAAACTAAACTGATTGTTAATATCTGCTTGCTGAAAAAGATTTAAATGAGTTTTCAAAATGTTAAATACCACTTTCTAATAAGTCTTTGGTTTATTGGTCACCAGAATATGCCCTAAAGTAATTTGGAAGTTCCAAGTTTTTATATACAGTCAAATCATGTAACTTATTTTATACAGCAGTTAAATTTAGGTATCATTACTATGTTCAGATTATATTGGTAGGGTTGGCTCTTAGCTATACATCTGCAAAGATTGCCTATACTTGGATATATGAATGCCTGGCCTCTCTCAATTAGAGTCAGGCCTATACTGATCAGGAAAAATGAAAGGAAGTACTGATGACGGTATTTCTTGGACAGCTTCAGTGAACAGGAAATACTGGTCTCCACTAGATAGGGTAAGATTAGGATGCTGTAGCAGAGAGAACAATGATTCAGTAAGTTAACGAAGATGGGAGTTGATTTCTACTTTACACAACAGTCCAAACAGAGTGGTTCAACTTTGTTCCATGAGGTTCTTCAGAGATCCAGATTCTTTCCAGTGGTTGCTCTATCATCCCCGAGGGCTTTCATCCTCTGCATGGTAGAGACTGTAAATCCTAGCTGATAAGGAGTAAGGCATGGTGGAGGCATACTCATGGTCCTAAGACTTAGGTCCATAAGGGGCACATATCACATTATGTTCCGTGGAGAAAAACAATGAAATGACTCCATTATGAAAAGGAGGCTGGAAAATTCCGTTTAGTTTTGAATCTAGAAATAAAGGGAAAATGCATTTTGGTAGGCAACTAACAGTCTTCACCTGTGCTGTTTCGGTTGATCATATTGAGGTTTCGCAATGATGTGCAGTTTTTCCTCCGGAAAAAGGTAGGGGATTTATACAGTTTCTGTATGGACCCTTAAACTGGAGAAATAATATCACCTTTATTTTTCTGCAGACTGTGGGCATTATTACATCTTGCCTACAATGGTGAGAAATTATAATCTTTCTTTGAAAAAGATCTTCTCTATTCTTTTCTATTTTTAACTTATTTGTTCTCAGGAGGATAGGAAGCAATATGAAAGCTCTTCTGTGATTTACTTACATTTTGTGAATCTGTTTCTAGTCCCTTTTATTTTGAGGGAAAAGAGCCAGCTTCTACTTCTAACTCTGCAATGAAAAATAAGTTCTTGGTAGATAAAACACATTTTCACCTCCCTTCTTTCCGAATCAGGGCTCAATTTAAGTGTTGCTTAATAGATACCTTCTACTGGGTCCTCTTTTAAAAAATTTAGTGTACAGGTAACTTCTAAGAGAAAGTACAGCAGGGAAATAAAAAATAAGACTTTCTTTATTGTTAGCAGCTCCTTCATCATTTGGGACTGAATATTAGATACACTATAGTCAAAAAGGAGAGAGAATAGTGTCCATTCACGTAAGATAGTGATTATTCTCTAATTTTATATTATGACCAAATTTACATTTTGATGTAATGTGAAGTTTTGTGTGTAACAAGACTCCAATATACACCGAAAAGCCCCTTATCACCGATTATCATCTCCACTTACTAGCAGATGCCTAAATTTCTCAATTAGAAATTATTTCTTTTGGCTTAAGGCTTTGCCTTGCTAAAACTCAACTATCTCTAGGAAAATTAACTCTTTAACCTTTATAATCATCTTGTATTTTATTCTGGCTGAATGTATCCTTGAGTTTCTTGAGGTTTCATTTTTTATTTGAACAAGCAGGATACTTCAGGGAGCTGTGAGCAGGTCCACTGATTAGGGAAATGAACACATAAAAGATTTTTTGTTTGACAGATGAGTTTAATTTGTGAATTTGCTTTTCAAGGAAGGCCACTTTAAGTTCTAATTGATTTACAGAGGACAAAATAGAGGTGATCATGTCCGCTAAAAGAATTTATTATGTGCAAACCTTTCCTGAATTTTTAGTCTCTATTTTTAAGTCAGAAAATTACTAGTATTGATCTAGTGAAAAGATAGCCTCATTGACAAAATCATTGTGAGTTGAAAATAGAAAGATTTAACTGTCTTTATTTGTGCTAAAAGTTTTAATGAGGAGATTTTGAAAATTTATATAGCACTTTAATGGTAAATGTATTGATAAATGATAAAATGGCGATAAATCCAAAGGATAGGTGAAATAGGATTGAAGTAAAATACTTTTGTTAGTAAGGGCGTTGATCTACTGTTGATATACTGAAGTTGTTATCTGTCAAACGGTAGCATTTATGTTCAGCCCTTGAGCTACTTAGCTTTCTACTCATTAGTTTCACTTTTTGAAAAACATTGCAAATAACACTGCTGGGTGATGAAGGAAGAACTTCTTCCCTAATTGGACAAAAAAATAGATCCTGGCTCTTGTAGATTATTTGAATGTTTACGTTGTTATAGTTGCAAAAAATGAAGTTTTAAAATTTGTATTAGGTAAATCTCTCATTCTAAATTGGATTCAAGACATTGTCATGGTTGCCAATAATTGTACTGGTGTGGATCCTTGAACTCTAAGGATTAGATTTCGATCTAATAAGTAACTACATTGTCAACTCTTGTTGACATGGCATGGCCATGTTTGTTGGTTTTTTATTTAATTAATTTTTCATTGCATTAACATTGGTTTATAGAATTATGTAAATTTCACAGGTACATCATTATATTTTGACTGCTGTGTAGACTACATTGTGTTCACCACCCAGAGTCTAATTGCTATCAGTCACCATACACGTGTTCCCTATTACCCCTTTTGCCCTCCCTGGACTCCCTTCCCCTCTGGTAAACACCAATGTATTCTCTGTATCTATGTGTTCGATTGTTGTTGTTTTTACCTTTCATATAAGAGTGAAATCATATAGTATTTGACTTTCTCTGTCTAACTTATTCCACTTAGCATAATACCCTGAAGGTCTATCCATGTTGTCATAAGTGGCAAGATTTCATCTTTTTTATGGCTGAGTAGTATTCCATTGTACGGGTGTGTGTGTGTGTGTGTGTGTGTGTGTGTGTGTATGTGTGTATGCCACATCTTCTTTATCCATTCACCCATTGATGGGCACTTAGGTTGTTTCCAAGTCTTAGCTAATGTGATTAATGCTGCAATGAACATAGAGGTGCTTATATATTTTTGAATTAGTGTTTTCATGTTCTTTGGATAAATACACAGTAGTGGAATATCTGGATCATATGGTAGTTCTAGTCTTAATTTTTTGAGGAATCTCCATACTGTTTTCATAGTGGCTGCACCAGTTTACATTCCCACCAGCAGTGTATGACGGTTCCCTTTTCCCCATATCCTCTCCAACACTTGTTATTTTTTGTCTTTTTAATAATAGTCATTCTGATGGGTGTGATGTGATACTTTATTGTATTTTTGATTTGCATTTCCTTAGTAATTAGTGATGTTGAACATCTGTTCATGTACCTGTTGGCCATCTGTATATCTTCTTTGGTAAAATGTCTGTTCATATCTTCTACCCATTTTTTAATCAGGTTGTTTGCTTTTTTGTTGTTGAGTTGTATGAGTTCTTTATATATTTTGGATATTAACCCCTTATCAGATACATAATTTGTAAAATATCTTCTCCCAAATGCTAGGTTGTCTTTTCATTTTCTTAATGGTTTCCTTTATTGTGCAGAAGCTTTTTAGTTTGATGTAGTCTCATTTATTTATTTTTTTCTTTGGTTTCACTTGCCTGAGAAGCCATGGTATTCAAAAAGATACTGCTAAGATTGATGTCAAAGAGCATTCTGCCTATGTTTTCTTCCAGTAGTTTTATGATTTCAGGTCTTACATTCAAGTCTGTAATGCATTTTGAGTTAGTTTTTGTGTATGGTGTAAGATAATGGTCTATTTTTATTTTTTTGCATGTGGCTGTCCAGTTTTCCCAGCACAATTTATTGAAGAGATCTTCCTTTCTCCATTGTATGTTCTTGGCTCCTTTGCCAAAAAGTAGCTATCCATAGATGTTTGGGTTTATTTCTGGGATCTCTATTCTATTCCATTGATCTGTATGTTTGCTTTTCTGCCAGCACTATGCTGTTTTGATTACTATATCTTTGTAGTATGTTTTGAAATCAGGGAATGTGATGCCTCCAGCTTTGTTCTTTTTTTCTCAGGATGGCTTTGGCTATTTGGTGTCTTTTGTTGTTCCGTATAAATTTTAGAATTCTTTGCTCTATTTCCCTGAAAAATGTTATTGGGACTTTTACAGGGATTGTATTGAATCTGTAGATTGCGTTAGGAAAGATGGGCATTTTAACTATGTTAATTCTTCCAATCCATGAGCACAGAACATCTTTCCATGCTTTGTGACTTTTTAGAAATTTCTTTCAACAGTGTTTTATAGTTTTCACTTACCTTCTTGGTTAAGTTTATTCCCGGGGATTTTAATTTTTTCATTGTGATTGTAAATGGGATTGTATTCTTGATTTTTCTTTCTACTATTTTGTTGTTAGTGTATAGAAATGCAACTGATTTTTGTATATTATGGAATGTTTTATTAACTTTTCTGTTTCTAGTTCCTGGCATATAGTATGCAATCAATAAATATTAAATGAATACTCAATAATTCTTCCATAGGTTCTTATTCAACATCAATTCATTAGTAATTATTGATTCATTTTTCTATGTTATGTGCTAAAGAAGAGCCAAAGGTAAGTAAGGCAAATGGTCTGGTCAACAGAGGAGAGATTAGAGAAGCGCAAATGTAACTATAATATAAAGTGGGGTAAGAGGAGTACCCTGAAATAAAGGTAAACAGTGTACAATAGAAGTTCAGATGGTAGAGAGCTTACACACTTTGTAGATTCAGGAATGCCTTCAGGAGGATGTGATATTTGAAGCTTAACCTTGAAAGGTGGTCGTGTAGCTGCATGGTGGATTGGAAGGACAGTGAAGACAGAGAGCACATTCCATATAAGGATCAGGGTAAATCAGACTATTTTCTACCTCTGAACTGCCATAGCTATTCTACAGAACTTGCTTCACAATATGCATTAATGAGTTTGTGCTAGGTTTATTACCCTCATTTTCTCCACTAAAATATGAAATTTTTGAAGGGTGTATGTTGGTAAATCTTGTATCTTCTGCTGAATCTGTGAATGCTCTGTACACAATAATATTTTTGAAATTTACTTTATATCTTTCAAATTACCAAAAGTTTTGTAGTTTTGCTGATTATGTTAGATCTACTGATTGAGAACCAAAATAATTGCTCCTCAAAAATGATACACAATCCAACATTTCTAAAACAGCAATTAAGTGCTATGGCACTGGAGTTAGGACTGCCATCTTTAAATACCAGTGTAGCTACTTACCTGAAGTTGGATCTTGGCAATTTATTAAACATGGAGGACTCAGTTTCCTCATCTATAAAAGTGAATGATAGTCATATTTATCTTATAGGTCTCTGTGACAGATGAAAGTCAGCTATAAATACGTTGTTCCCTCCCCTTGAGAGGTGGAGTCCAGTGTTCATCTCTTTGAATCCGGGCTGGCCTTCATGGTGCTCTTAATCAATATACTGCAGTGAAAGTGAGATTCTGGGACTTTCAAGGATAGATTATCTGAAGCTCTGCAGTTTTTGCTCATCCCTTTTTGTATTGTTGCTCTTGGAGAACTCTCTGAGAGCCCTTAGCCATCATATAAGAAGTTCAACTACCCTGTGACTGCCATGCGTAGGTGCTCTGGTTACCGGTACCAGTTGAACTCAGGTTTCTAGCCATTCCAGCTAAGGCATCTGACGTGTTTGTTAGCCTCCTGGGACCCTCCAGAACAGTCCATCCACCAACTAAATACCATCTAGTGACCTCAGCTGACTCCATGTGAAGTATAAATATCGACTATTCTAATCCTACCTAATTTCTTGACCTGATTTCATTAACATGAAACATAATAAATGACTGTTGTTTTAAGATATCAAGTTTTCGGTTAGTTTGTTACGTGGCAACAGATAACTAGAACAGGCTATTATGCAGATTAAATGAGTTAATCTATATAAAACATTTGGCACAGTGCCTGACACATTGTAAATATTTCATAAATTTTTGTTACTATTATGACATTATTGTACCATAACCATAATTATGAAGTCTACCTTTGTGTGTGTATGTCTGTGTGTCTGTGTGTGTGTGATTTGCATGGACAGAGAAAATGAACTCAAAATGAAAGGCAATAATATGATGGACTTTCATGTAAAATAGGCTTCGTTAAGTCATTATTCTTGTTTTTTTCTGGCCAAGCATTAAATAATAAATTTTTTTCTTTAAGGACTTTTCTTTCCCTAGGTTTTTTCTCATATCACACTATATTATTCATCTGAACAACCCATCGAGAAGATCTTCACTACTTCCTTGGTTTCAGTTCCCATCACTTGCTACTGAATCCTAAATCTTTATCTTTAGCCCAACTTATTTTCGAACTTCAGATGTGAATATGCAATTGCTTACTGAAAATCTCCATTGAAATGTCCCATATGGCAAAACTGAACTCCATCCCTTCATCCCCCACTCAAATTTCCTTTGTTCACAATCCACTCAGAGGCTTAAGTCAAAACCTGGGTTTTAGGTAAAAAATCTTGACTAAGATCACAAGTCGCATTGGTTATACGTTCATTAAAATAGGATCCTGTCTATAGGTGGTAACTGAAAAGTTTGAAGCCTTCATAACCTAGCTTATATACTACAATACCGGAACTTCTATGTCATGTGAAGCAAAAATGCATATAAATAGCGAAGAACATTTTATAAAGTATCTGACATTTGGGACATGCTAAGAAAACTACAGTAGCTTGTCAACTCTTTGGATTTAGACCTTTTCTATCTTTTGTTTGTTTTTCCTGCTCAAGCCTATTAAAGCTTGTGACTATATACATTCTTCCAAATTTAAATCTGAAGGATGTCAAACAGCCATATAGACTTCATTTGTCTACATATTTCTTAATGGTTTGGTACCTTTAGCAGTAGTAAAGCCCGTTGTTTTTTCTAATTGGCACACAAAGCCTTTCTTGTCCTCTCCATAGCTTTGTCAAGAACAGATATTATTCCATACTAGCCATGTGTCCAGTCCCACAGGAATACCGCAAATCTTGATATTTTAAAATCAGATTTAATCAAATTCTTGTACTTAATTATTTCCTCTCCCCTAATGTCATTTTTTTCATATCATTTAAATTTGTATTTTAATATAGCTTTTGGTAATTTATAGTGCTCTGATCTTTAATCTCTGGAAATAATTTTAGCAGAAAATTCTGTGGCTTAATTTTGGGAAACACTCTATCTTTCCAATGATGATTTACCTATATGCTAACATACTTAAAACTCTAAAAAGTAAAGACTTGAAGGAAAATTATACTTGTTTAGCTTGTTTAATCCAATGGTTGCCATGGAACATAAAAAGTACATAACATTTGTTATGCTATTTACTCTTTAGTTTGAAAGGCTTAGAACTTTAAAATTGATACTCACTTTAACTTCATGAATGCCTTTTCCACTGCATGGACTAAGTGAGAGAGGAAATCTTTCATATGTGTACTTTCCACTTGGATAGGCTACATAAGTGTCTTTTTCTTTTTCTTCAACATCTTCCTTAGTTGTTTGCTATTGCTTCAGATGATTTCCAAAATTCTTTGACAATCAATCTCAGGTGGTCTGGCTTCCCAATGGTGGGATTCCCTCCTTCTACAGTCCCTATTCTTACCTTGCCAAATCTGTGTGTGCTGTTTCTTTTGACTGTCTTCTTCCTTTCATTTCTTACATTGCAATCTTTGTCTTGCCAGTTCTCTTTCAGCTTTATAGAATATTATTATTCTTGTGCTCTCACAATGACTCTGTAAGAAATTTATTCGTTAGAGGTTAGCTGTTTACTTAAGAATGTTTCACTTAACAAATTATTTTGCATAGGTTTCCTTTAGCCTAAAATCTTCTGTGCACCTCAGATGGGTTCAAATATCCTTGACTTTTCAGAAACACATCCGTTGTACAAAATGAAGCATATCTGAACATGCTTTAGTATGTGCTAATGTAATAGCACTAAGGAAAGAATAGTGTTTTGGCAGAGAAAATTTTAATTAGTTACTTTAGTAAAAACAGCTACAACTCTATCTTCTACTCAGCATAGAAAATGCACTTTGGTCTTTAGGTCAGCTCATATAAGACAATTAACAGGCAGGAAAGTCAGGGTTCTTCACTGCATGGATACAACAATATCAGGGAAGTGTTAGAATAGCTTAAACTTCCCTAATGAGCTTCAGGGCTTCAATGAGAAGATTTTCTATTCTTGCGTGATTAATATTGCTCTGTGATAGAAAGAGGACCTTTTTTTTCTGAAGGAAATGTAGAGCAAAAGAGTTCAAGATAAATGATTAAAAGAAAGTTAAGAAGTAGTTAATCCCTTATAGCCCAGAGGGAATTAATTATTGATAAGCAGTAACTGTCACTAGCATGAGTAGTCTCTCCAAATAATCATTATAGCCTACAATAAAGTAGCAAAAAACAATTTTTAAACTACCAGCATTTTAACCATTTATTTTCTGAATTTAATCAACCAAGCAATCTGTGCAGACTGGTTATATAATTGAGTGAAATTACCTATATCATGTATTTAGAGACTCTATTATTATTTATCAATTTTTTTCTCCATAAAAATAATCATTGTGAATCAATAAGTCAAAATGGACAAACTGGCTGTGTGTGTGTGTGTGTGTGTGTGTGTCTGTATACGTAGGTACTCAGCTCTGTGTGTGGGGAAATTTGGAAAGTGAGTAGGTTAGAAGAAATAAGATGAAGAAGAAAGAATAATAAGGGATAGCCCAAAGGAGTCATTGACACTAACTGAAATATTATTAGGACATGTGGGCATACATAGTCCATGGCTTTTTTGCAGAAACACCAATTTGTTTTGTTATTGGTTTCCACCATCACTTATTCACTGAAACGGATTTCAACATGTCAAGGAGAGGTATTGAGAACTTAGTGAGAAGTAGAAGTGACTAGAAGTAGTTAGAAGTAAAAGTGACTAGTAGAAGCAGTGAGACATAGAAGTAATGAGAAGTAGTGAGACTGTCAAGGAGAATTTTATGTGGGAAGTATAATACAGGTAGATGGTCATGACATTTAAGTAGAAGTTAGCCATACATATTGAGCAAAAACCCGGTAGAAAGTTGATGAAGCTTAGGAGAATAGGATGGCTTTTTAGATTTTAATTAGGGAAACAGTGATTATAGAGAAAAAGGAGTAAGAGCAAATGCCAGAGGATAGAGGAAAAAAACATTTCGTCATTGGTGTTGTCAACTATCTCTGAATGTGTGTTTAGGAAGTTTTAATTTCAGCAGGAGTCATAATATTTATTTATTTAAAAAAGCAGTTAATTTGGTGATGTCGTGGTCCAGCTATGCTTCTTGAAGCTTGTTAGGAAAGGCAGTCTTGCATGCAGTCTTTCAACCCCAGCTCAGCGATGTAAGAATGGGCCTTGGGTCTGGAACACTTCCCTTACTAAGAGATAGGGAGCCACACAGCCTGTGCCAGGCTTATCGTCTTGCATGGGAATACCTTTCTCTGTTTTAGACTCAGTGTATACTCCTTTGTTCTGCTTAAGGACATTTGTCAATGCCCCAGCTTTCTGTATTTCAGACCCCATGGGAGAGGGGTTGGGGTCCTTCTACCGCAGCGAGAAGTGAGGTGCATGCAGCCACACTGTCTTTGATGGTTGTGGAATGGATCTGCTGGTTATGGGGGACCAATGCATTACAATGGACTGGATCATGTGTACACTCTCTCTCCTGTCTTGCTGTAAATAAATGCTATTCCACTTGAGTTTGTTGTGCATGTTATCTGTTCCCAGCAACCTTAAATATTACACTAGTCTCTTCCCTGGGTGTCCCTTATCTGCCTTGGAAGGTTGGCTGCACTCATTTTATACTCTATCCTGTGTCACAGGCTGACCACCCAGTGAATGGGGAAACTAAAGCTTCTCCTTCCCAAGCCTCAGTGATGATTGTGCCATGGTTTGCAGGTGGGAGGAGAATCACAAGCCATTGATCATCCATCAATACTCATTACCATTGAGAATGGCTACTTTAGGTCTATCAGCTTATTCCTGCTTCTATATCATTCTTAGGCCACTTTAGGTGTATCAGCTTATTCCTGCTTCTATATCATTCTTAGGCCACTTTAGGTGTATCAGCTTATTCCTGCTTCTATATCATTCTTAGGCCACTCAGCCCAGCAAGCAGTTCAGATTGGCTGATTTGTGCCTTTGGTCCATATTTCTTAGATGGACCACAAAGTCATTCCTCTCGTAGGTTCATCGTCTTCCTCTCAGGAATTCTTCCAGGGATAAGGAGAGAGTTTCCTCACTGCTCTGGATCCCCAGATCTCTCTTATTTGTGACCCCCCTTCCCCATTTCACCCTCCCCTCAACCGCCTTCCCTCTGGTAATCACCAAGCTGTTCTCTATGGTTAGAGGAATCTCTACTCAACATCCTCTCTTAAACTCTACTATCCCTCTATTTTTTCACATTTGACACTGATTACCATTAAAACTAGAATTTGAATAATCACAGAGATATTATTTACCTTTCCTTGAACCAGAGGGCTTAATCTTTAAAATGTCCCATGAGGGAAGGGATGCTATGCCATCTGTCTAGTATGCAAATAAAGGAGAGAGTAACATAACAGTTGTGTCCATATTAAAATTATTTGAACGTTCATATTCTGCCAAATTTGTATTTAAATGTGCATATTATTTTCAAATATTAGAGCAATACAAGTGGATTTTAAGAAATAGCAAAAGTTTTTTTTTTCAATTTGGAGTCAAGGAAGTATGGGAATTCTCCCCATTTTAAGTGCTTCTTAATTACTGGCCTTTCTGTGGTTGAATTTATATCAGCAAAGAGAATTGGAGATTAAGACAATTAATCAGAAACTTCAGCTTAAAAATAGCAATTGAAAAACCAGTAAAATTTTCTACTGAATTCTAGAGTTTGGTATCTACACAGATAAGATTCATTAGTTAGATGCTTAACTCTCTTCTTTACTCTTATGAAAAGATTGTTCTCTGGTTGTCACTGTGTATAAAGTAAAATGAAGATAGATTATGAAAATATTCTGATTTACTAAAAGATTAAAATTGTGAGTCTTCCAAGAAATACATCAAGATTCAATAGTATCTTATTGCAGTTTGTTTCTTTTTTCTACTGTAAATAAAGGGTCAACCAACATCTTCTAGTAACTGACAATTGCATCTTTTCTTGTTAGAACATGTCATCCAGCACTTTTTGATTAGATGTTCTCAGATAATAGCTGGGGCAGATTGACCAAAGGAGAGCAATTTCTTTAATCAGGATAACATAATGATCCCATCACAAATTTTAGATAGGGCTATGGATATCACCAATTTTCTTTTTTTTTTCTATTAATAGTGCTGTATCTTTTGTGAAATTGAAGACAGGACCTTCTTTAGGTCTCAGTACAACTTTATGAAAGGCCATAACAATGCCTTTAGAATCAAACCCATTTGCTGTTCTACAGAGAAGGAAGTTTCCCAGTAAGTTGGCCATAGCTTGAGGACAGAGACCCTGCAAACACTAAGCAGTGAGATGTGGTGAAGAGAAATCTGTATTTTCCGCCTGGCTAAAGTCAGTGACCTTGAGCTTCTCTTTGCTCTTGAGTCATTTTGTGGGCATTGTTTTCTTTGTCTATAAACACAGGGGGTTGTCCAACATGTCCTGAGGTTCTTTCAGTGACAAAGTTTTTTGGCTTATTTACCTGGAGCCCAAGAGATGCACTGAATCTGGCTGATACACAATAAAAATATTTAATGATTGCGACAAATATTTGACTTCCAAATGGCGAGTAACACATGTCATATGGAAATACTGTGGTGTCTTAACACTTGTGATTTTGGGAGCAGAATCAATGTGATTAAATCACAAACACAACAAATTTCTTGTTAACTTAGGTCAAAGAGAAATACTTGTCTAAAAACAATCTGAAGTAAGCGAAAACAAAATACCCCATCTACTAGTTGAAAATACCCAGCGACCATTATTATCTTTATCTTTGATAAGGTGCCAAATCAGTGGCTTGAATATATTGAATGTAGTGAATGTATTTTAAAAAAGCTTTTTAGCTAGTTGAGTTTTTTAAGTTTTGTGAATATATCCAGACTATTTATTATTTAAAAAACATATAGCTGGAGAAATCAACAATTAGATAGGTAAGGAATCAGACTGCAGGTTTAAATTTTGCTCTCAACAAGTCTACCTAATAGAATAATATACCATTATGTATTTGTATGAACAGTAAACACTGAAATAAAAAAACATAGAAGTGTGCTTTTGACATTTCTTATACATAGAGAGTGAATTGACAATTTTCACGTATATGAAGTTACTAATAATAGCTTACGTTTTTTGAGTGCATGCACTGTTCTAAATGTTTGCCTATACTTACTCTTTAATTGTTTTTTTTGAGGAAGATTAGCCCTGAGTTAAGATCTACCGCCAATCCTCCTCTTTTTTGCCGAGGAAGACTGGCCCTGAGCTAACATCCAGGCCTGTCTTCCTCTATTTTATATGTGGGTCGCCTGCCACAGCATGGCTTGATAAGCAGTGCCTAGGTCCACACCTGGGATTCAAACCGGTGAACTCTGGGCTGCCAAAGCGGAACGTGTGAATTTAACTGTTGAGCCACTGGGCTGGCCCCTACTCTTTAATTTTTATAACACCCTATGAGCTATTTATTATCATCCTCCCCATCTTGGAGATGAGGAAGTTGAGGACCAGAGAAGTTCATTAATTTGCCCAAAGGCACATAGTCAGTAAGTGGTAGAGCCAAGATTTAAACTCCAGCATTCTGGTTTATGCTCTTAACCAACTGTAATATTGGCATTTTACCATGATAATTTATGAAAGCACTGCTAAATTATATGAAATGCATTAAACATGCCCTTATTTATTTACCGATTTCCTAAAGAGAAGATTGACATTTCTATGTGTTCAAACAAAATGCATCTTCCCCTTTATCAACATCTGCAATTTCTATTTCTTTACTCTTTGTAAAACTAAAAGGTTGTAATATCAACCTTTTAATTTGAGACTAAAATTCAGTTATATAGGATGTGTGCTAGAATATATCGATGCTTTTTATCTTTTACTTTTAATATGTAGGGAAACAGTTTCTGACAAATTGCTGTGAACTGAGAAGTGCTATGTTCTCTAAGAAGTTATAAGTAGCCCATATATATCTCTTTTCATTCTTTCAGGAGGTCTTATTTAGCTCTGTTAGCATTATCTCAGCCAAGAATGTGTTCCATTTAGAAATCATTGGATCATCTGTTTTCCTCAAGCAGCTGACATTCAAGCACATGTTAATATTACTTCATTTCTTATTCAGAGGTCTCAAATACCTATTTCTTTTCACTATCTTTCAAAACCTTCAATGGGACTGACAATTATAATGGTGTGTCTTGTGATACAAAATGTAATAAATTGTAAATAAGTCACGAATAGTAATGACATAAAAGAAAGAAGGCTGAGAAAAAAAAACAGTCAAAGAGTGTACAATAGTTTCTTCTTTCAGTCAGGGGTATAAATGCTTGTTTGCAATAGAATAGAATCTAACTATTCTAAGATCCTTTAAGGACAATTTCTATTGCAAAGTGAGAACATTTGCAGTTTCATTTGAATAATGCAGCACTTCTGACCTGGTGAAAATAGATAAACTTCCAGGATTCTTCTTGTGGAGACGATAACCCTAATGCAAAAGAAAAAAAATAAAGCTTTAAAAATGTATGTTGGTAGGTACTTAGTGGCAAACAGTTTCCTAGTGCTGGGCAAACAAGCACCTGTCTATCTTGATTTAATGGCTATATTTTTGTACTCAATTGAATCTCAGAGGGTCACATTGATATGTGATTAGATGAGAAACTACTCAGATTCTAGTGAATTCTTATTGAAATAAATACTTTAAAAACTAAAATATTTTGATTTGGTCAATCTGAAACTAAGTTGTATCCTTTTAGTCCTATCCAAACTTACTCAGAATATATATGAAATTGTTTCATGAAAATTTGATAATTTCTGGTTAAAATTTTGCTTCTTAGAGTTGTAAACAGCTTTTCTGAACTCTAGAAACCATATTTCTCAATGTTCTTGTAAGTAATGAAGAGCATTTCTTAGGAATACCTATCATTTAAGATGCTTTGTGAAGCAAATCACTGAAAAATTGACTTAAGCCAGTTAAAAAATACATTTATTATCTCCCAGGAATGGAATCAAGGGGGATTGTTCCAGCAGTTCAATCTTGTCATCAAGAATTCAAGTTCTTTCACTTCTCTACTCCGCTGCCTGCACCATCAGCTTTACACAAAGGATAGTTTCCTTTATGGTTGTGAGATGGCTGCTATAAGTCTTTGTTTTTTCTCTTCCAGTGTTTGTGTGTGTGAGAATGAGTGAGAGAGAGCGAGAGAGAGAAAGAGAGAGAGAGAGAGAGAGAGAGAGAAGCTTTCTATGGAAATGCTTTAATTAAATTGGGGTTATTTAGGGAAGAGGAAAGCAGAAAGAAAGAAGGTTTGCTAGGTGATCATCAATGTCCAACACAGGGAAGCAATGTAAGAAAATAGAACCATATCACTATGTTTTAATGGTAGCACATTTGATAATGTTCTAGTAAAGTCTGACTTCACTGAACTAGTATTACTTTGTACAATATTCAAAGCTATGTTTAAAAATATCAAATGTTCCCTATTTATTTCCTCCTTTCTGTAATTCAGTTATAACCGCTTAATACAGAGGCTCTAAATTCTTAATTATACAGCTGAAAAATAGAATTTTTAAATGCAATTTTATAAATTTATGAGCTTGTATTGTATTTACTTCTTATGGCAGAGATTGCTACTTATTCTCACAAGTTTTAGTTGGGCCATGGTTGCTCAGAATAAAGACTACTTGACAGCCTCCCTTGCAGCTAGCTGTAGCCGTATGCTCAAGGTCTTCCATTGGAGTGTGGGTGGAAGTGATGTGTGCAGCTTCCAATTTATACTTTTAATGGGAAAGTGTAACACTTTATGGGTGTTAGAAACAACAGTAAAGAAAGAGGCTGGACACCTGATGACTTTTAAACAGAAGATCTGATGTATCAGCCTAGATACTTATGTCTACCTTGTATAGGCCATTTTTAATTTAGGCAGAACCTACATCCTAATACAGTAGATAGAAAATACCAATAAACTAGAGATAAGGTGTGATTCCTTGAGACTGGAAACTGGATTACAATCCTTCTGGGTACAATATAAAATACATTGCTTGTTTTTGAATATTTTTAGGAGGGAGTAGCATCATATGGAGCTCCCAATATTTTTATGTTGATATTTTAGTTTTTATGCACACAGTGGATTTAACTGTTTTGAATGAATTTACTCATTTTAGGCAATTAACATCCAATCACTTTACTTAAAATAATCAAACCATTTGTATATATATATACAGCATACATCTCCACTGTTTACTGTCTCAAAGCATTTTAACAAGCTATTGTGCTGGCAGAATTAATTAGATCTGAAAACTGGTGTAATAAAAACAATAAAAGTTATAAGAATGCATTAAAATAGAATACCAAAATAATAGAATCTAAGGTTTCTAAAGTTGTATTTGACTAGTCAAATGTTCCTTAATAACTGAATGCATCAGAATACATTGTTCATTATAATATTAAAGGAATGTAATGAAATGAAAATTGAGGCAATAGAGAATTCAGTGTGCACAATTATTTTAAATTTAAAATCTTCCCCATAATGAACATAGCTAAAAACATAAAAGACAAATGATAGAGAAATTAGAAGCAATTATCAAAGGAATTCTCAGCAGAAATTTCTGATTTGAATTAAAGCCCATGATTAAAAATCTCCTGCCTCTTTGTCCTTCTATACTCTTCCCACAATTCGCTTCTGCTACAGCACCTTGTAACTTAATTACTTTTCCTCAAAGACAGTCATGCTATGTTTGATCCATAATGAGAACGAACACATCAACTTCAGGTCTTTATGGTTCCTGTTTCTATATATGTTAACGCTTAACTTTTAAAAGAACAAAGATGGAAATACTATTGCATAGAGGCCATGAAAAATGGAATTATTTTTCACTTACATAACTATTAATTGCGTAAATAAAAAAAGGTACAGTAAGTGTTTTATTGTTGTAGTTTGACTGTTGCACAGCATATTTGAATGGCTCGGGCTGAATTACAACTATTTAGATGCCCTAAGCATTAAAAAGATTGTAGTGCGTCATCTCCAGGCGTGATTCATTTATTCCTTCAATCAAAAACTGTTTTTGAGGATCTGCTCAGGTAAATTTGTAGGTGCTGGGAACACAACAGTAAACAAAATGACCTCTTCTTATTATGTTTACACTCTCGTGCTTGAAATTGACACTAACAATAAAACAAATATGGTAGAGATTCAGGTGTGGGATTGCTGGATCATATGGCAAATTTATGTTTTACTGTATAAGATGTTGACAGACACTCTTCCAGAGTGGCTGTACAAGTTTACATTTCCACCAGCAGTATATGATAGTTCCAGTTGTTTCACATCCTTGCCAGAACTTAGTATTGTAGTATTTTTTCCTTCTCTCATTCTAATAAGTGTGTAGTTATGGCATTAATGTGCATTTCCCTAATGACAAATGATGTTGAGCATTTTTCCTGTACTTATTTGTCATCTATGTTTGTTCAAATCTTTTGCTTATTTTTTTTTAAAAAATTGAGTTATTGCTTTTAATTATTAGGTTTTGAGAATTTTTTATACATCCTGGATACAATTTTTTTATCAGATAAGTAATCTTCAGATATTTTCTCCCATTTTGAGGTTTATCCTTCAAAGAACAAAAGCTCTTGATTTTGGTGAATTCCAATGTGTTTTTTTTCTTGTAAGGATAATGCTTTGGGTATCGTATCTGAGAAATATTTGCCTAACCCAAGATCACAAATATTTTTGTCTTATATTTTCTTACAGAAGTTTTATGGTTTTAAGTTTTATATTTACAATTATGAACAAGTGATTTTTGTATGTCATGTGAGGTAGAGATTGGAGTATATTTGTTGTCATATGGCTATCCAATTTTTTCTATACTATTTGTTTAAAAGACTATCCTTTCTTCCTTGGATTAGCTTTGTAATTTGGTAAAAAATCGATTGGCTATAGATGCATGGGTTTGTTTCTGACTCTATTTTGTTCTGTTGATTTAAATGAGTATCCTTTTCCAATACCACACTGTCTTGATTGTTGCAGATTTGTAGTAAATCTTGAAATTTGGTAATGTATGTCTTCCAACTTTGTTTTTCTTTGACACCTTGTTTAGATGAATAAAGATTGTTAGCTTGTCATTGCTATTCCAAAATCCTTTATTCCCTTTGCCTCTATGGGCCCAATTTTGTAACAGACTCCCCTATAATTAACACTACTTACAAACGACAGCTAATCGTGAGTTTCCCTTCTGTAGTTCATTTCTTATAACTTTAGTGAAAAGTGTCTTTTGGTCCTTTCTGGGCAACGTAGTCAGCTGGTGGATTATCTAGTTTTATATATTACATTCATTTCCACATGCCCAACTCTGTGAGCTTTTTTATCTTTCTACAATATTTCACCAAGACAGTTTTATCATCTTTACTTCATTTATCATTAGCCATGGTTTTTCCAAGCTTCAAGAAGCTATCCCAGCTGTGTATTAGAATCTGCTTCAGCTGTGTTTGGCTGGACATTCTATCTGAGTCACAGGAGAGTGCCACCATGTTAATAAACTCTGTCTTATATTCTTCCCCTCATTTTGTCCAGTACCCTTTAGATCCATTTCCAGCTATGCTATCTCAGTTTTTGCTGGTATTTGTTAGCCAATCTCTGTAGATTTTTATAAATAATCCATTTCTCTCCATAGCAGGGACTTGACTTTACCTTTGGGTCATGCTGAGAAATGTCCCTGTTATTGATCAGAGGCAAAGTGGGGGAGGTAGGGATGTTTTTGAGAGAAGAGCATAATCTTTCCAGGCATCCTCCTCAGGCAAGCAGAAGCTACTTTCTTCTAGCGAAGAGGAAAGTACAGTTACACAGTTCAGAGCAAAGTGCTCAAGGTTCTCAAGTATATCCACAAATATTTCCATCTTAGCGCTCAGAGTCTCACTCCTGTATTATCCCTTTCTGCTCCTTCCCTGCTAGGGCCCTGAATTTAGCATAGGATACTAGCTGTAGCTCTGAATTCACCTTGTTTGTAACTACAATCAGTTCATGGGTTGGATTTTCAGCAAGTAAGCTTTCTGGCTATAGGAGATAAGGATCTCTTTAAATGCTGGCATGGAGGCCTTTTGACTTGCACACTGTGTCCTGAGTTGATGAACAGCTGATCTGAGCCTGTTATTTTCTTATTTCTGCATTCCATGAGAGTTAACAATAGCCGGTCAATTCCATAACCTTTATAAATACCATTGCTTTCATCCTCTATCTCATCCAAATTCAACATAGATGTTGAATTTTAGGAATATTGATACTATAACTCACCGTGGATTACTACCCTGCTTACTATTGGCAATGGGATCCTTGTAGCCATCTGGCTGAGTGCAATGGAATTGGAATCCAATTTCCAGAATTCCATTCACAGGGTCTATTTGTGGTATTAAGTGCCTTAGATTGAGTTTCCCCAGAATTAGACCAAGAAATAAGAAATAGAAATCTGTGTGTAAATTGGTTATTTAGGAGTTTACCCCAGGAAGCACTGATAGTGGCGAGAAGAAATGAGACAGGAAAGGAAGTTAATAAAGGGTGTACTATTAAGCAGGTTACCACTCTGGGCAACTCAGAATCAATCCTGCTGAGAACTCTGGCAAATAGTACATAATATACCTCAGAGGTATCCCACTACAGGAGTGTGGAAGCTAAGATATTTATATTTAAATGCCACCCATAATTTTCTGAGTTTCAGGAGTACTGCTTCCCTGACCATTTCAGGCTGAGTTATAGAAGGGCATGGGGAAGCCACTATGTGTACTGGAACAGCAAATTGTGATGAAACACAGGAGGAGCACTAACAGGACCTACCATAATTCTAGTCTGTAAATGGTTGTTTTTAGTATTTATGAGATAGACTAAAGTTATTTATTTATGTTTCTCTCATAAATGACTACTTTAACTTCCTGCTTGATCCTTTTGGAATTTTTGGTAAAAACTCTAAAAACAATAATGATCATTGTGAAACTTTCTTCACTATATTATAAAAATACTTCTTATTTTGCTTTTATTTCTACATTATCTAGGTCCTTAAGAAAACTGTTGAATAATGTTGTTGATAGTGGCCTCCTGATGTTGATTCTGACTTCAGATAGAAAAGCCTCATGTGTTTCATTAGGACCAATGTTTGTTATTTTTATGTACATTTAAAATATTAAGGAAATTTCACCCTATTACTAATTTATTAAAGACATCATAAAAATTAAGACTATTGGGGCTGGCCCCGTGGTGTAGTGGTTAAGTTCAGCGAGCTCTGCTTTGGCAGCCTGGGGTTGCACGTTTGGATCTCGGGCACGGACCTACTCCACTTGTCAGCAGTGCTGTGGCAGTGACCCACAAAAAAAATGGAGGAAGATTGGTACAGATATTAGCTCAGGGCCAATCTTCCTCACCAAGAAAAAAAATTAAGACTACCTATTCATATTTATAAAATGTGTTTTCAGCATTTATGTACGTAACTGACTGTGTAGCTTTTCTCCTAAAGTCTCTTCATGTGAGATTTATTATGTTATTATGATCTTAAGATTTAAGAAATATCTCTATTTCTGTAACTCTGTATTCATCTTCTCCCTTCCATTTCTTGGTCAGATTTGACAGATGTTTGCCTCTTTTGTTGATCTCTGAATAAAATAAGGCCCTGGGTTTCATTTTCCGGTTCTATTGCTTTATTACGTTCTAATTACTTTAGTAGATATTTTACAATTTCATCAAGTTTTTCCTCTTGGCTTATTTAATTTTTCAAGTCTTTTGAGTTAAACACTAAGTTAATTTGTTTGTAATATTTGCTTTATACTAATTAAACTTGAAGCCTGTCCCCTCTCATTTTCACACATATTTAGCGCATAGCTTCTATGAACACATTACTATGCTACACTGTTACACAGGAAAACATAATTCTGAGTTTCTGGCATATCTGGGACTGTCAACAGTTCCATATAGGGGAAGGTTACTTTGGAATCCAATCCTGGATTCAGACTTTAGAAGAACCAGCTCACCAAGTAAAAAGCACAAGAAACATTTAAAGAAAAAAACACACAATTACCAGAGTTACCAAGTTTTAGTAGGTTGCTCATGGTGGAATATAAAACAATTTTATCATATGATTACCATTTCTATATAGGTAATTATATATCTTCAGATGTCAGCATTAGAAAGGTCATGGCTATTCTCATGGGGAGTCAGTAACTTACAGCAAGTGCTGAATACCTCATTTATTTTGAGGAACTAGCTAATTTACCTGTTATTTTTGGTTTATCTCAAAGTGCAAAGTGTTTTTTCCCTGTTGTTTGTGGGATGCATCATACATACTTATCCATAGTGGTAGTGAGGTAAAGTGTCAGTTCTACTCCACAGAGAACATGAACCGTGTCTTCATTATCTCCAAGTCCTTTAAAGTTCTTAAAATAGTGCCATGCATGCTGTAGGTTCTTAATGTCTATTTCTCATATTTGAGGCATAGTCTGAGTAAAAAGTTATAGTGAAACTTCACCACTTTTGAACTTCTACACTTGTGCAAGTCTTAGACTAGAAAAATAAATTTTTGATGATAAAGTTTTTAAAATTTAATGGATGTATTTAGGGTATATAAAATATGTTAGAGAGGGGCCGGCCCTGTGGTGCAGTGGTTAGGTGTGCACGTTCCACTTCGGTGGCCTGGGATTCGCCGGTTCGGATCCCGGGTGCGGACATGGCATCACTTGGCAAGCCATGTTGTAGTAGATGTCCTACATAAAAAGTAGAGGAAGATGGGCACGGATGTTAGCTCAGGGCCAGTCTTCCTCAGCAAAAAGAGGAGGATCGGCAGCAGATGCTAGCTCAGGGCTGATCTTCCTCCAAAAAAAAAAATATGTTAGAGAATATACACATTATAGCTAAAGAAGTACAAAGATGCTTGTTTTACTTCAAGAATAATTATGTGAAAAAAGTAGCATTCAAATGTATAAGAAGCTCTTTCCCACATTTGCAGTATGTAATTAACAAACTTCTCTACATTTATTCAGAAAAGAAAGTAATAAACCACTTTTAAATAATGGTAGTCTTGCATTCTGTATGCTTAAATGTCAATAATATGAACATAAATTTTCTCCTGTTCTCAGTTACACAAGTATGTTTTTGAGATAATGCAGAGACAGGTGTCATTACTGTTTCTGCAGTTCCATTTTCTATAGATGTAAATGTATTAACATAAAACTTGGAGGATAAGAGAAGAGTTCCACTATTATTGAAAGCTGTAGTGCGTGGAAATTAACTCAATATGAGGCTTTTAAAAACACAACATAGTGACAGCAGAGAGGTGAAATCTGACTGCATTCCAGGAAAGAGATGAAAGTGGTAGGTGTCTATGAAAATCGCAATCACACTTAGAAGAAGTAAGAACACATCCTTTCCAAATTTTGATTGCCAGATGTTCTGCCCTTTGATTTCTCAGGATTAATAAATCCAGCAAGGAAGAGACGTTTTAAAAAATGTGTGAATAAGAGCAGACTTTAAGAAAATACAGAGAGGGATTTTTCTCCGTGATTTGAAATGGACTTGGTTTTACCTTGTACATTTCTGAGCAACTGAAGTGATACGTTCACATGTCATCTAGGTTAATTTAGTGCTCAGTAACTAATGCCAGTAATCACTTCCGTTTGAGGACAATGCGGGTGTTTAGTGATATAGCAGATCAACCGTGAAACAGAATTCATCTTCAGGCATTAAATAGGAAGAAGTAAATTCACTCTTCAATATTTAGGAGTTCGGGAGATATCAGTAGCTATGTTCCCAGCAAACATACCAATGATCAATTCAAAGGCTGTATTTGATGGTGGAAGAGGGAGAGAAAAGGACAGAGAACAATATTATTACTATGAGACCAAGGATAATGGTAAAAACTAACAGCAAAATACAATCATCTAAATATAGCTTCTAACTGATTTGTATTCTAATAGTAATGATTTAAGGGAAGTGTCAATAAAAACAGAGCTCTAGGATCCCTCTAATAAAAAATATGGTCAGATATTATGCAAAATTAATACAATTTTAAGGTATGCTGTGGGGGTTCAGTAAGTTTACAACACATCTTATGCCTGCTAAGGTACAAGTTAGTTCCCAAATTACGCTTGGTTATACTCTGAAAATTTGGTGTTAAATTGGTTGTTTAAAACTTACAGTATACTTTTTCAAATGAACAATGTCATAATTGAGATTTTTATCTTCCAGCTCAACTCAGAACATAACCTAGTCCACAATGTAGCTTAAATCTCATCAAGTAGAAAATAGGTGAAAACAGTTCAGTTGCAGAAGTATAATCTAAAACTGAAAACTAAGCTTGCATAAGGAATCATTTCTTATTTACTTTGCATTTTAGTGCTCAAGGAGGAGGACCTTTATAGAATTAAGTACGGAAATCTGCAGTTTTTGAAAGGAAGTCCTGGGCATTTTTACAGACTTTACATACTGAAGACAGTTATGGTTTCTTTATGAATATGCCATGCCATTTCCTAGCTTATAATTCTCATATTCCTTAAAACATGTGGGTCACTAGAACGCTTCTATCCTTCACTAGTTTGCTAGGGCTGCCGTAACAAATACTACAGACTGAGTGCCTTAAACAACAGAAATTAATTTTCTCACAGTTCTAGAGGCTAGAAGTCCAAGATCAAGGCTTGACTTCTTCTGAGGCCTCTCTCCTCAGCTTGCAGATGGCGGCCTTCTTAATGTGTCCTCACATGGTGTTTGCTCTGCGCATGCAAATCCTTGCTGTCTGTGTGTCTAGATTTCCTCTTTTTATGAGGATACCGCTCAGACTGGATTAGGGCCCACCCTAACAACATTATTTTAACTTAATAACCTCTTTAAAGGCCCTATCTACAAATACAGTCACATTCTGAGGTAGTGGATTTAGGGCTTTGACATTATGAGTTTTGGGGAGACACAATTTAACCCATTAGATAGCCCTAATAGGATTACGATTAATTTGGACTGCTAGAATTCTTTTCGCCCTAATTGAATCATTGTTAATTAAGGGATGGGGAACAAGCAATTGGGAAAAACATGGAGGTGGGAGGAGCCGTGAGAAGGAGGATATTTTTAAGTTAATTGATCAAGAATGAAAAAATATTGGGAAATAAAATATGTGCATGTGTGGAATTAACTGAGCCTATGGTGGCCTTTAGCAGGGAATCAAGGGATGTTAGAGGGATTTTTGAGTCAATTTCTTCTTGCAGGTAGGTTGCTGTGTGAAGGGAACAAATATCAGATGAGCTGATAAATCAGGGGTAGGAGAATGGAGAGGAAAGCAGTTTGCAACCTACTGCTTACATTCACAGGTTAAACGTTCATTATCTGGGAGTTGTTATAAATTGCCCACATCAAGACATCATCCTTATATAATTTTATTATTTAAAAATTATTTTTTATTCAGGTATAATTGAAATATAACATTTTATTAGTTTCAGGTATACAACGTAATGATTAAATATTTGTGTATATTGCAAAATGATCACCATAATAATCCAGTTAACACCCTTCACCGTACATAGTCACAAAAATTTATTTTTCCTTGTGATGAGAACTTTCATGATCTATTCTTCTAGCTACTCTTAAATATGCAATACAGTATTATTAAATATAATCACCACGGTGTACATTACATCCCCATCACATTCATTTTATAACTGGAAATTTGTATCTTTTGTCTCTCTTCACCCATTTTGCCCACTTCCTCCCCACCACCACCTCAGGCAACCACCGATCTCTTCTCTGTATCCACTAGTTTGTTTTGTTTTTTAGATTCCACATATAAATGAGATCATACAGTACTAATCTTTTTCTGTCTGATTTATTTCACCTAACATAATGCCTCAAAGTCCATCCGTGTTGTGGCAAATGGCAAGATTTCCTTCTTTTTGTGGATGACTATTTCATTGTGCATAGATCCCACATTTTCTTTATACATTCATCCAAAAATGAATATTTAAGCTGTTCTCCTGTCTTGGCTATTGTAAATAATGCTGCAGTGAACACGGGGGTGCATATATCCTTTCAAATTAGTGTTTTGTTTTCTTTAGATAAATACTCAGAAATGGAATTGCTGAATCATATGATAATTCTACTTTTAATTTTTTGAGGAAACTCCATCCTGTTTTCATAGTGGTTATACCAATTTACATTCCCACCAGGAGTGCTCAAGGGTTCCCTTTTCTCTTCATTCTCACCAACACTTGTCATTTCTTGTGTTTTTGATAATAGCCGTTCTAACAGGTGTGAGGTGATATCTCATTGTGGTTTTGATTTGTATTTTATTCATGATTCCTGATGTTGAGCATCTTTTCATGTACCTGTTGGTCATCTGTATGTTTTCTTTGAAAAAAAAGTCTATTCAGATTCTCTGCCCATTTTTTACAGATTGTTGTTTTATACTATTGAGTTCTTTATATATTTTGAATATTAACCCTTTGTCAGATATATGATTTGGAAATATTTTCTCCCATTTGGTAGGTTGCCATTTTACTTTGTTGATGGTTTCACTTGCTATGCAGAAACTTTTTAGTTTGACGTAGTCCCATCTTTTTTTTTTTGCTTTTGTTGCTTTTATTTTTGGTATCAGACTTAAAAAATTATTGCCAAGACTGATGTCAAGGAACTTACCACCTATGTTTTCTTCTGGGAGTTTTGTGATTTCAGGCCTTACATTGTCTTTTTTTTTTTTTGGAGGAAGATTAGCCCTGAGCTAACATCTGCTGCCAATCCTCCTCTTTTTGCTGAGGAAGACTGGCCCTGAGCTCACATCCGTGCCCATCTTCTTCTACTTTATACGTGGGATGCCTGCCACAGCATGGCTTGCCAGGCGGTGCCATGTCTGCACCCAGGATCCTAACTGGTGAACCCCGCTGAAGCGGAATGTGTGAACTTAACTGCTGGACCATCAGGCCAGCCCCTTACATTGTCTTTAATCCATTTTGATTTAGTTTTTGTGTATGGTGCAACATGATCCAGTTTTATTCTTTTGTGTGTATCTATACAGTTTCCTCAACACCATCTAATGTCAAGACCATTCTTTCCCCATTGTATACTCTTGACTCCTTTGTTGTAAATTAGTTGACATATATGCGTGGCTTTATTTCTGGGCTCTCTTTCCTATTCCATTGATCTATGTGTCTGCTTTTTTATGCCAGTTGCATACTGTTTTGACTTTTATAGCTTTGTAATACAGTTTCAAGTTAGGGAACATGCTGCTTCCAGCTTTGTTCTTCTTTTTTGGGATTGCTTTGGCTATTCTAGATCTTCTGTGGTTCTATACAAATTTTAGGATTGTTTGTTCTATTTCTGTGAAAAATGCCATTGGAAGTTTGATAGGGATTGCATTGTATCTGTGTATTGCTTTGGATAGTATGGACATTTTAACAATATCAATTCTTCCAATCCATGAGCATGGTATATCTTTCCATTTATTTGTGTCTTCTTCAATTTCTTTTATCAATATCTTATAGTGTTCAGTGTACAGGTCTTTTACTTCCTTGGTTAAATTTAGTCCTAGGTATTTTATTGTTTTTGATGCAACTGTAAATGGGATATTTTCTTAATTTCTCTTTCTGATAGTTTGTTATTAGTGTATAGAAACACAACAGATTTTGTATATTGATTTTCTAGCCTGCAACTTTACCCAATACGTTCATTAGTTCTAATAATTTTTTCTTGGAGTCTTTAGGATCTATGTAATATCATGTCATCTGCAAATAGCAACAGTTTTACTTCCTCCTTTCCAATTTGGATGCCTTTTTGCTTGCTGATTTCTCTGGCTAGAACTTCCAATACTATATTGAATAAAAGCGGCAAGAGTGGGTATTCTCGTCTTGTTCCTCATCTTAGAGGAGAAGTTTTCAGCTTTTCACCCTTGAGTTAAATGTTAACTGCGGGCTTGTCACACATGAGTTTTATTAAGACTTTATCCATTTGATAAAAGATCAAATTTTGCTGGAACTGAGATTTTGGAGGCAGATGTACCTGTGTTTGAAAGTTGATTTTGTTGCCTACTAGTTGTGTAAACTTGGGCAAGTTATTTTACCTCTCTGACTCTGTTCTCTTATGTTTAAAATGTAGATAATATTATATACATTATAGGTTGATTGTGAGGAATAGAGGAAGAAAGTATGCATATAGAGTATCTGCATTATATTGAGTCTTTATAAATGATAGTTATAATAACAAGAAAGATATTAATAATAATTCAGTTTTTTGTTTAATTGCTGCACATTACAAACTGAGAGATAAAGTAGACTTAAAAAATGACCATTAGAATAAACAGACACACTTAATGATGCACATTTAATAGATGTGTTAGTTTCCTAGGGCTGCTGTAACAAATTATGCAAGCTTGGTGGCTTAGAACAACAGAAATTTTTTCATTCACAATTCTGGATGCCAGAAGTCTGAAATCAAGGTGTTGGCAGAGTTGGTTCTTCTGGAAATTCTGAAGGAGAATCCATTCTGTGCCTCTCTCCTAGCTCTGTGGCTGCTGGCAAATATTGGTGTTTCTTGGCTTGTAAATTTGTGACTATATTCTCTGCCTCTATCTTCATATCTGTGTGTCTTCTCCACTTTTCTTTTAAGGACACCTGCCATTGGACCCACCCTAATCCGGGATGATCTCATCCCAAGATCCTTGACTTAATTACTTCTGCAAAGATGCTTTTTTCAAACAAGTTCACATTCACAGGTTTCAAGTGGATATTTCTTTTGGGAGGCTACCACTCAAGCCCCTACACCAAAGAAATAATATAATTTAATGAAATTTTAAGAATAATTTAACTAATAATATCATACATTTGACAAATGATTTCTAAATCACTTTCTTATCTC
Organism: Equus przewalskii; assembly: GCF_037783145.1. Lineage (NCBI taxonomy): Eukaryota > Metazoa > Chordata > Mammalia > Perissodactyla > Equidae > Equus > Equus przewalskii. The sequence continues at coordinate 165,877,561 of NC_091831.1, read as the reverse complement.
ACTTAAGCTTTGGTATTTAGAATAAAGCCTAAAATAAAATTAATAAAGTTAATTTTTCTGTTTTTTCAAACATGAATAAGTGAGAAGAATTAGATACTTATTTACATATAAATTACAATATGTGGAATCCCACTACAAGTGGAAAAAGGAATTGGGATAATAATTAGTGATAATTAATGACAACAAATATTTAATGTTTACTACATGCATAACACATTTATTTATTTATTTTTATTTATTTATTTTTTTGAGGAAGATTAGCCTTGAGCTAACTACTGCCAGTCCTCCTCTTTTTTTTGCTGAGGAAATCTGGCCCTGAGCTAATATCCGTGCCCATCTTCCTCTACTTTATATGTGAGACGCCTACCACAGCATGGTGTGCCAAGCAGTGCCATGTCCGCACCCAGGATCCGAACCGGCGACCCCTGGGCCTCCAAGAAGCGGAACGCGTGGCACAGGGCCGGCCCCAATGCACGTTTATTTAAATGTACTATTTCATACAATCTTCATAAAAACCACAAGGTACACAATAATGAGCCTAACATAGCCACACAAGACTTGTGTATTTGAAAAATTGTAGTGACATTGGCAAGTAGACCAAATTTGGGATACTTCATAAATATCTTAAATTTGAAATTTTGTTGAATAGGTAATGAAGGCATACTAAAGATTTGTTTATAGCTGTGGCAGGCCAACTGCCTGCATGGACTTTTTATCTCTGGAAGAAAATAACAAGATAGTTTTATTTAGAAGGAAGTTTGAGTTGGACCTAGTTGCTTGAACATGAAAGCAATGAATTAAAATGAAGTTTTGTTCCTTCATCATTTAACAAGAGAGTTCTTGGAAGGCATGGGATTTCTGCTGGGTGTTGGTGTTGTTGAGAAAAGCATAGCACTTGACAAAATAGTGGCACGTGAATTGCTCCTTGTCCACGAATATGATGAAACTTCATTGTCTGAGGGAAATATAACTCTGAAAGGATAATGCTATTATTTTTGATGCCAAGTAAAAAGATTGTAATATCTCTTAATGTGCTGATAGAACTATTCTACTTAAGAAGAAATATCTTTTCTTTGGGAGATGGGAGGACTTGTAATTTCAGAGGTTAACACTCCATATTAGAAGTGGTGGTGGGGGTGGTGCCACAGTAGAGCAGGGTCCTCAAAAGAGCAGTAGGTTTAGGACCTGGCTTGGCATAACTGGAGCCTACAGAGGTGGTAGGAGTTGGTGATTGGTAGCAGAGTGCTAATTAAGAGCAGCAGTATTGAGAGCCAAACTGGGGAAACATGTTAATTAGATAAATTGTGATTTTGCACTGCCCTCTTTATATAAGGAGAAAATTGTCATTTGCAGATTGTGGAATTGATCTTGGCAGAAAAGTAGGTGTCTGTTGAAGCCAAAAATCTTTTGATGTTATATACGTTTGAAAAGGGACCAGTAAAAAGAAAGGCTTCAGGGGTTTTTTTTGGTCATGCAAGAAATATCTTTTTCCTAAAGACTTAAAATTGGAATTCCCCAAATATCCATGACATTGTATTATTAAAATAATTGAAATCATCCTGTAGAACGTCCCAAGTTGGTAGAAAATGTGAGCCTAATCATTTGATTGGCCTACAACCTATTTACAAATTTACGGAGCATCACTTTCACCACCACATAAAGCCTCTTAGTAAAGGAAAATGATATGTCTAAGGGATCTTGTCCTCTGTCTCTCTTTCCTCTTATCCAAAATATATTAAATTTTCAAACTAGAAAAAGCAAAATCAATGTAATACTATTTGGAAAATTTTAATCGCAGTCAAAAATGAACGTAATGGAAAGATCGTAACAGATACCATTTGGAAAACTAAAGGAAAGCTTTACGTGTTCTTACACATTTATTGCGTTACAAAACAACTCATCATTAGAACGTACAACAGAGAGCTGTTATAAAGGATAATTGTTGAATAGCTATTTTAGGGTAGAATAATTGATTGCCGACCCCAACACACGCTTGTTTTTAATTTTGGTATTTAAGTGCTCTGTAGGAAATGTTAAAACACCTACAAGTCCTTTTGTAGTTTGGTAGGACAAACAATTAATTAGAAAAACTCATGTTATGTAATCTACTAATTCTTTTCCTCTGTTTATTTTTCCCAGGTTACCTGCAAATCATATTTAATGCTATTAATTCCCAATCCATATGTAAATGTACAAGAAGGCTATATGGGAAAGAGCATTTCTTGAATTCAAGTTTGGAATCTTTAAATGTTTATCTGGAGATCTAAGAGGAAAGTCCAATATTTAGAAGAGTGGGTATCTTCTTTATAAATCTGAAGTATTTTATACAAATTTGCGCAAGGAAAGAGGATTTATGTGAAGCATGTGGCCATTATCTTGTGATAAATGTTTATCATTCTAAATTACCAATTTCTTCATCTGTTTTTCCTTTTCCTTACTAATGTGCCACGATAATCTTGATGTGACTGACCCAGAGTATTCAAGGAACAATAGTTGTTCGTGACATCTGCATACTTAGGAACAGAAATTATATGGCAGTGGTTGCTGGCTCGTGGAAATGGGTCACTCGTAGCACTTCAAACTTTCCTGTATGGACCTTGAAATCAGTGTTAAGGAAAATACCTTTGGAAAGTATTCTGGTATCTTGTTTCTAAGACTGATGACTTTCCAGTTGTAATTTGAATCTATGCATGTCCTTACCATAAATCTCTTTCTGTGCTTCTGCTGTCTTGAGTTTGTATCTATATTTTGTGACAAAACTGAAATCTTTGGGCTTAACACCTAAAAGTTAATTTCTCTCTCACATAAAGTCTGCAGTTATGTGGGATGGCTTCCTTCTAAGGATAGACCTAGAAATCTAGGCTGTTTTAATCTTGTGGCTCTGCCATCTTAATAAGTGGATTGCACTGTTGCCACAGCAGGTGAAGGGAGAGCAGGTTTATATATTGGTTTTTAAATGCTTCACCTTAGAATGGACACACATTATTTCTATGCACAGTCTGTTGGCCAGAACTAGCCCAATGGCACTGCCAAACTGCAGGAGAGCCCTGAAATGTAAGTGAGCACATGGATGGATAGTGTGTAGTAACTGTCTCTGTACACAACTAAATGAACATAAATGAAAGAACCACTAATGATATGGATTATAACTGGCATACACTGTACAATATGGAGTTGGAATATAGTCCTTTGTCAATCATGTTGAAAGATTCTGGCTCTTGTGCTTGGTCAGGTTGAACATTCTTATAAGAAGATAATCCCTTCATCCAGTTGTTATTTGAGAGAAGGAAAGAAAGATTATTTGTGAATTTGTGAAAGGAATTTGTTCTTATATAAGAACTAACATGAGAAGAGTTCTAGTAATGGAAGTGGAATAAGTGGTTAAGGAACACAAAACTAGTTACTTAAGTGAGGATTAGTCTTCTAAATTTCATTGTGTATTTATTTATAACTTTAGCTACTTTCCTCTTTAGAAACATACCAGTAATACACTATCATTTCAAATTCAGTGCATTTGTATCTTTATGTCCTGCTTATTTTTCCACAGAGGAATTGAGGTGGTTTAATTACAATTGCCATCTTAATTATTTTATTCATTGGATGTGCATCATTGATCTACCTAAAAACATAGAAAGTTTAAAGTAGTTAGATGAATTTGTTGAAAGATGCAGTAAATAAGTAAATGTTTCAAATAATTTTTTGTAAAACTAGGATTTCTGGTTGTTAAAACTCTTACTGATAATAATAAAAATATTGATGGTGATAGTGATCATGGCTAAAACTTAGGACGCTTGTCACATGGCAAACACTGTTCCAAGAACTTTATATGTATCATCTCTTTTAATTTCACACTAATCTTTGCAGGTAAGTTGGTTAGTATTTTAAAGATAAGAAAATTGAGGCACAGCCACGTTAAGTGACTTGACCAGGTAACTTGATGTATATTTTATGTCTGTAAAGTAGTGAAATTTACCTGCCCCCTCCTTCCCCTCCCTTATTGATAAAGCCCAAATTTGCTTAAGTTCCCGAAATAGAAATCCAGAGCTATAACATAGGTTTCTTGACTCCTAGATCAGTTTTAAAAAATCATGCGTTAGAGCCAAACAGCTATTATTTAATCTGTCCAAAATGTTTAAATTGCCCTTTCAATTATTTGGACACAAAAAAATTTTGTTTTCTGGATTATAGTACTGCTATAGAATAGGGATTAGATAGGGAAAGGTGGTAGGCTTTCTTGAGTCAAATTATCAGCCAAAAAGGATGCTGACTCTAGCGCATCATTTCATTTTGAAATATTAGAGGAGTAAAACTCATCTAGACTCTTGTGAGGCCATATATTTTTTAACGATGAAGTAATATCTCAAGTTTTGCTTTAATTGACTCTTTATGAAAATGCTTTTGCGCCATATAGAGTAGCCCAAATAATTACACGCTAAATTTAAATAATGTATTAATATAAGTGCCATAGAAGAGCTGGTATAGATGAACTTATTGAATATTCCATCACTCACTCATTTTCCTTAAGGCAGTACTTTGGAAATATATTAGTTGGTACTATTAGCTGGTAATTTGGATAGGTACACCAGTTGTGTTTTATAGCTACGTTTTTTTCGATATTATCATACCATATTTTTAAAAGTACGTATTTTAAAAACTAGAAATATACAGGGAAAAAATATACACACACCCATGTACTTTCAGTGAGGATTAACAAGGGTTAATACTTCCATTCTTTTCTAAATTGATAAATCTTTACTGAGAAATATGAAATCCCCTTTCTACTCCCTCCCAATAATTCTCCATTCTCCATTCTCATCATGCCCTCCCGAGATCAACCTGTATTATGAATTTGGAGTATGTCCCTCCACTTTATCATATTAAATTTTAACTTCTTATGTTTATGCATTAACAAATACATTTTTTTTAAAAAAATATATAAATGGTAACATACTAAATATCTTTCTACAACTTGCTTTTTTTCACATATTGTTATATTTTAAATCTATTTTGATACATTTAGATCTAGTGCATTCATTTTAACTGATCTTTCCTTGTATGTCTCCCTGGAAGAAATTTCTTTCCTGGAAGAAATGTAATTACTGGGTTGTACGATTATGCTTTTAAAAACTTCATTAGATTATACTGAATTGTTCTTAAAAGTGGCTATAGTAATTTATTCTCCAGCATGAACAGAGTTCCTATGATTTTCTCACATCTTCGGCAATATTTGGCAGTAACAGATTTTTAAAATTGGTTCTTCCCTCCAACTTTATATTTCTTCAAGTTTTAAAATTGAATTAATGTATATTTTTAATTTTCTTGGCAACACATATAACTTCATCACTTTTTACCAGGCAGCATTTTTATTATGGTAAATAGATGACAGAAATGTTTAATAAAACTATTCTTAAACATGTTATACTATTGAGTAATAAGATTAAGCTTGATAACTATTTCATAGATAAGATTACCATATCTATTTAGATTAACTTATTCAGATTAATTCAATGACCTGCATTCAGTCCAAGCTACAGTGTAAATAAATTATATGATTATATATCATAAATGCACACATATATAATATATACTATCTGTACATTAACTATAAAACCAATCAATCTTTCTACCTATAATTTAGAATGAACAACATATGCAGGTCTGATGTCCAGAGTATCTATTTGTCTTGCTTGTGTACTTTGCCTCCCACTGCTGCCCTTCAAATCACTGAAGTTTGCCCTGAAGATGAATTCACAGCTTGAACTTTTCATTTAGCTAATTGGTACTTGTTTTTGCCACTGAGTTGTTCTCATTCAACTGGGTAATGAAACTGGAGGTTGCTTCCTCTCAGAATCTCATTTAAATGAAGATAAGCCATAAACATGGCAGTCGTTGCTTAAAAGTAACACAGAGATGAGCTAGCCCTTGACCTTAGATCAAAAGTCATGCCTGAGGTGGGACTTATGGTATGGCAACACGAGGAGGTCAGCAAAATCTTTCCTCAAAAAACAACTATAAAACTGGACTTACTGTCAAAAACCATGATTTCAAAGCCCTGGAGATATGCCAAAGGCATAGAAGAAAGTAAGTGTTAATTCATGAAAAATTACTGAACTTCAGGTAAAAGCAGAGGGAACTCGTGGCACTCTCACCTAGAGCTATTCCCTTGCCCTCCAGTTTGGACGGTCAGTAGTTCTACCAGGGCAGGGAAAGCTACGAAAACTAGAAGCTTTACTTTTGGAGGAGTCTCTCTTGATTTGGAGTAGAGGATGAAAAACCCATGCTTAGCAATGTTGTCAGTAAGAGTAGTGATCTTGATGGCAAGTTGTCATTGAAGGCCAACAGCTCAGCCAGCCTGAAGTTGTCATCCTCGCTACAGCAAGCAGCAGACAGTGACTTGGACAGAAATCTAACAAGGACATCGTGAAAAGTCCCTAATTCCTAAATTAAATCCTTACAGAAGGAATTCATAGAACAATTTATCTTCTAACTAAACCCTGATAGATACAGTAAGAAATTTGGATTTGATTGTAAGTACAATGGGGAGACATTGAAGGGTGTAAGAGTAATCTGATTCATGTTTATATTTATTGATGCTGATATTGATATTTATATATTTGTTATATATTTATATATATAATTTATGTTATATTACTCTTTTTATATCCAAGCTAGATTCCTTGGTTCTAAAGCATTACTGGAATGCAGACTCTGTTTCTGACTAGATATTTGCTCAGTCTATATCTTTGGACACAGATTAAAGACTTAGTTCTTTTGGATCTGGTAAAAGAAAGAAATCTTGTTATCTAGAAACTAAATTATTTTTACAAGCAATGATTTCTATGACAATATACTATTTCACCTCGGGTATTATCACATGTAAGACTATGCCTGACAATAATCAATATTAATGCAATTAGTGCAATAAGAATGATGGTTCTAAAATACGATTACTTTCATGAGTCAAAGGATTTTTGAATCAAGATAGATCTTAAGGTTACCTGATAATTTTTCAGGAAACTATTATCAGTCTTTACCAGGATTAGTGAGAAGAATGATAGGGGTTTGCCTGATAGCCTAATCAGATGATATCTGGCTTTTATTCTATTTCAGGAATAAACTATAAATTCCTACAAAAAGCAGTTAACATGATAGAAACATGGAGGACCACTACCATTGCCTTCAGCTACAGACAGTACTTAATGGACTAGTATAGTAGTCCCATTAGATTTGTTCTGTTCTGCATCTATGTATATATGGCAGTATTTGTCATAAGCAGTCATATTGGCAATCTGCAAAGTTGACCAGAAGGCCATTGGGCTAGCAAATAAGTGACTGCTTTAGCCTAGATGTATCAGTGTGTGGGCAAAACAGCACATTGCTAAATTTGGGTCTATATTTCAGAGGTAAAAACTGTTATATATGACAAACTGGAAATAAAAAAATAATTTTTAAAAACAAACCAGAATAAATAAAAATAAAACAAATCAAAATCCTGATGCCCAAGACTTGTAAGGTTATATATGTTAACAAGGTGCTATATTGAATATTTATGTCTCCCCAAAATTCGTATGTGAATCCTAATCTTCATTGTGATAGTATTTCAAGGTGGGGCCTTTGGGAGTTGATTAGGTCATCCATGGGTGGAGCCCTCATGAATAGGATTAGTGACCTTATAAAAAAGACCCCATAGAGTTCCACTATGCAAGGACACAGCACGAAGACAGCCATCTATGAACCAGGAGGTGGGCTCTCATCAAACACTACATCTGTCTTGATCTTGGACTTGCCAGCCACCAAAACTGTGAGAAATAAATTTCTGTTGTTGTTAAGCTGCCCAGTCTATGGTATTCTGTTACAGCAGTCCAAATGGACTAAGACACAAGGTATAAAGCGAATTTAAGATTGTCATTTGGATAACTTGTCATAAACACTTGTGTGCAGAAGATACAGTAGAATTTTATATAATATCATTTGTGATAGGCAGAATTCTAAGTTGACCTCTTAAGATTCTAGCCCCTGGTGCACGTACACCTTTTTTCAGTTATTCAATCAAACAGGAATCTGGGTACTGCTGTGAAGGGATTTTGCAGATATAATTAAGGTCCCAAATCAGTTGACCCTGGGATAGGGAGATAATCCACGTGGGTCAGATTTAATCAAAGGAGCTCTTTAAAAGCCGAACTTTTTCACTGGCTGGTCACAGAAGATGAAGTCAGAGATACAAAGCATGAGAAATATTTGACTTGCTGTTTCTAAATTGAAGATAAAGAAGGCTGCATGGCAAGGAACATGGGCAGCCTGTGGGAGCTAAGAATGGTTGATAGAAAGTAAGGAAACAGGACTTCAGGCCTACAACAGCAAAGAAGATCAATTCTTCCTACTCAAGAATGAATTTTTTCTCAGATCCCCGACACGAGAGCTCAGCATGGCTTACACCGTGATTTCAGCCAGCCTTGTGATATTCTGAGCAGAGAACTTGGCCATTCTGTGCTGGACTTCTGACCTACAGAACTGTAAGTTAATACATAGGTGTTATTAGAAGCCTCTAAGTTTGTGGTAATTAGTTTCATGGCAATTATAACTAACACATCATTTAATTGGAAATAATGATTACCATTTTATTTCCCTTTTTCAGTGCCAGGTATGAAACAATTTCATGATATTTATGAGCCTTTATGAAACTTTAAATTAAAATGATCTATACTACATTTCATTAATTAAGGGCAAATGGGGAAATATAAACACATTTTATATCTCAACATTTTCTTCTGGGCAGTACATTGGCATTTTATTCCCCTTGGAAATCTCTTTTAGTGAAATAACCTTGGCACGAATCCTGAAATATATATATTTCAGTCAAAGCTTAATGTATAGACTCAAAATATTTGATTGTTTACTCATTAGAGAAGGATTATAGCTTTCGGAACAGGAAATACTCTATCGGCTCTAAAAATAACTTTAAGAACTTTACTATTTTCATGAATATGACAACATCAATTTCATTAACTACTGCAATTTACCTCACTAGGGTGTATAATGTAGATTATTCAGCCAGAGTCTGTGTTGGTTACATTGACAGCCACTACTCATAATGACTGATATGAGTCATAAAGCTATGACTAATGGAGAGCACTGCCAGAAAGTTTCTGCATGGATCCATAAAGCCTGTAGTTATTGCCAAACACGTTTTTGATTTAAATTTGGAGATGACTCATTTGAATTAGTGTATAAATACTGATGACTCTCAAGAACACTAACGTGGAAAAGTACAGGCCTGTCTATAATCTAATTTAGTCTCAATCAAAGCAACAGTTTAGTCTCGATCAAGGTAACCTTACATGATTAGAACTCATTTCCAGGACCATGAAGCTTTGGTTTCCTGATTTTTCACAGCAAATTGCTTTGTGACCTTGAACAAGTTTTTAAGTCTCGCTTCTTCTAAAATAGTAACAAAACTGGCATATCTGAAGACTCTCCTGAGGTGTTCTTGGAATTGAGTTTCTTAAACAGCATTGAGAGACTCAGAGAGTCAGTGCAGAGGGATGGGACAGAGAGCCAAATCATCTCAGGTAAGATTAACAGCTCACCAAATATTTTCCACTTATAGTAGTAAGTCAAGACTGACAAAGAAAACTCTTGGAAATAAATGGTGCAGGTATTTCTCACAGTGACTGGACTGAAGGTACTAAAATTCCAAGAGAATAACCTGATAGGATTTTCATAGCCCATTTTCAATATTTTCAAACTTTGTTATAAAAAATTTCAAGTATAAAATTTTCCAGTAGAGGAATAATACAATAAACTTCAAGCACTGACAAACCAAATTCAATAATTATCAAATCATTTCAGATCTTGTTAGGCTCGTGTCATCATCCCAGATTACTTTGAAGAAAATCTGTACATCATGTTTTATCTCAGAGTCCAAATTTTCAGATAAAATATAGTGAATTCAAATATATTTGCAAATGGGGTTCAAAGTAAAAAAAATTATAGTATTAGTCACTTAAACTAATAAAAAGTCAAAGAAAAATCGGTCAAAAGTGGTAAAAAAAATATAGAACCAAGAGGTTCTTTTGAAATGTAGGAAATAATAAAGTAGGCGGTACTGAAGTTTTATTTATCATGTTACAATGTAGAATTATGTAAGGGTATAGCTAAAGAAGGAATGTCTATTCCAACTATTGCAAGAAAAAATACAATGCTTTTAGTAAATTTTAACTAATGAGACTTTTAACTACTTTAAATCTTCATTTTAGCCTCTACTTCTTGGATCACAGACCTATTTGTTCATGAATGTTTCTTATTTAATTTTAGGAACTCTAACATATAGCACGTTTGTTTTTTTATTTTTTCTCTGTATTTTTTTATTGTGGTAACATTGGTTTATAATATTATATAAATTTCACGTGTAAATCATTATATTTCCATTTCTGTGTAATGCAACCCATCACCATAAACATGTGCCTAAATGCCCCTTTTACCCTCCTCTCTGCCGTCTTCCCCTCGGGTAGCCACCAATCCAATCTCTATCTCTACCTGTTGGTTTATTGTTTTTTTACCTTCTATTTATGAATGAAATCATATGGTACTGGTCTTTCTCCCTCTGCCTTATTTTGCTTAGCATAATACCCCCAAAGTTCATCCATATTGTCACAAATGGCCAGATCTTGTCATTTTGTATGGCTGAGTAGTATTCCTTTGTGTATATATACCACATCTTCTTTATCCGTTCTTCCCTTGATGGGCACCTAGGTTGCTTCCAACTCTTGGCTATTGTGAATAATGCTGCAATGAATAGGAGTGCATGCATCTTTACACATTAATGTTTTCAGGTTCTTTAGATAAATACCCAGCAGTGGAATAGCTGGATCCTATGGTAGTTCTATTCTTAACTTTTTGAGGAATCTCCATGCTGTTTTCCATAGTGGCTGCACCAGTTTGCACTCCTACCTGAAGTCTATGAGAGTTCCCTTTTCTCCACATTCTCTCCAACACTTATTTCCTGTTAATTATAGCCATTCTGAGGGGAGTGAGGTGATATTTCACTGTAGTTTTGATTTGCATTTTCCTGATAGTTACGTTGAACGTCTTTTCATATGCCTGTTGGCCATCTGTATATCTTCTTTGGAGAAATGTCTGTTCAGATCTTTTGTCCATTTTTAAATTGGGTTATTACTTTTTCTTATTGTTGAGAGGTATGAGTTCTTTATATACTTTGGATATTAACCCCTTATCAGATAAGTGGTTTGCAAATATCTTCTCCCAATTGTTAGGTTGTGTTTTGTTGTTGTTGTTGTTGATGGTTTCCTTTGCTGTGCAGAAGCTTTTTAGTTTGATGTAGTCCCATTTATTTATTTTTTCTATTGTTTTCCTTGACCATTCAGACATGGTATTTGAAAATATGCTGCTAACATTGATGTCAAAGATCATACTGCCTATGGTTTCTTTGAGAAGTTTCATGGTTTCAGGTCTTAAATTCAAGTCTTTGATTCGTTTTGAATTAATTTTTGGGTATCGTGTAAGATCATGGTCTACTTTCATTCTTTTGCATGTGGCTGTCCAGTTTTTCCAATACCATTTATTGAAGAGACTTTCCTTTCTCCACTGTATATTCTTGGCTCCCATGTCAAAAATTAGCTGTCCAAAGATTTATGGGTTTATTTCTGGGCTCTCAATTCAGTTCCATTGATCTGTGTGTCTGTTTTTGTGCCAATAACATGCTAGTTTTGGTACTATAGCTTTATAGTATATTTTGAAATAAGGCAGTATGATACCTCCAGCTGTGTTGTTTTTTCTAAGGATTCTTTTGGGTATCTGCGGGTCTTTTGTTGTTCCATATAAATTTTAGGATTCTTTGTTCTATTTCTGTGAAAAATGTCTTTGGAACTTTGATAGGGATTGCATTGAATCTGTAGATTGCTTTAGGAAGTATGGACATTTTAAACATGTTAATTCTTCCAATCCAATGGCATGGATTCCTCAATTTCTTTCAACAATGTTTTATAGTTTTCAGTGTACAGATCTTTCACCTCTTTGGTTAAGTTTATTCCTAGGTATTTTATTCTTTTTGTTGCAATTGAAAATGGGATTGTATCCTTTCTCTTTCTGCTACTTCGTTGTTAGTGTTTAGAAATGCAAATCATTTTTGTATGTTGCTTCCATATCCTGCAACTTTACCATATTCATTTATTATTTTTAAAAGTTTTGTAATGGATTCTTTAGGGTTTCCTATATATAAAATCATGCTATCTGTAAATAGTGACAGTTTCACTTCTTCCTTTCCGGTTTGGATGCCTTTTATTTCTTTTTCTTGCCTGATGGCTCTGGTGAGGACTTTTAATACTATGTTAAATAAGAGTGGTGAAAGTGGGCATCATTGTCTGGTTCCTGTTCTTAGAGGGATAGCTTTCAATTTTCCTCCACCGAGAATGATATTAGCTGTGGGTTTGTCATATATGGCTTTTATTTTGTTGAGGTATTTTCCTTCTTTACCCATTTTAAACAGAATTTTTACCATAACAGATGGTGTAGCTTGTCAAATAATTTCTCTATGTCTATTGAGATGATCATGTGATTTTTATTCTTCATTTTGTTTATGTGGTTTATCATGTTGATTGATTTGCAGATGTTGAACCATCTCTACATCCCTGGAATAAATCCACTTGATCATGGTGTATGATATTTGTTTATTTGTTTGTTTGTTTGTTTCTCCCCAAAGCCCCAGGGCATAGTTGAATATCCTAGTTGTAAGTCCTTCTAGTTCTTCTATGTGGGATGCTGCCACAGCATGGCTTGATAAGCAGTGTGTAGGGCCACACCCAGGATCTAAACCAGGGATCCCTGGGCTGCCAAAGCAGAGTGCATGAAATTAACCATTAGGCCATTGGGCTGGCCCCCTGATCTTTTTAATGTATTGTTGTATTTGATTTACTAGTATTTTGTTGAGGATTTTTGCATCAATGTTCATCAGTGATATTGGCCTTTAATTTTCTTTTTTGGTGATGTCCTTGTCTGGTTTTGGTATCAGGGTAATGTTGGCAGAATGAGTTAGCAAGCTTCCCCTCCTCTTCAGTTTTTTGGAAGAGATTGAGATGGATAGATATTAAGTCTTTGAATGTTTGCTGGAATTCACCACGGAAACCTTCTTGTCCTGGACTTTTATTTTTGGGAAGGTTTTTCATTACTGTTTCAATCTCCTTACTCGTGATTGCTCTATTCAAATTCTCTATTTCTTCTTGATTAAGTTTTAGAAGGTTGTATGATTCTAAGAATTTATCCATTTCTTCTAGATTATCCAACTTTTTGGTGTATAGTTTTTCTTAGTATTCTCTTATAATCTTTTGTTTCTGAGGTGTCTGTTGTAATTTCTCCTCTTTCATTTCTGATTTTATTTATTTGAAACTTAGCTCTTTTTCTTGTTGAGTCTAGCTAAAGGTTTGTCAATGTTGCTTATCTTTTCAAAGAACCAGCTCTTGGTTTCATTGATTTTATTCTATTGTTATTTTAGTCTCAATTTCATTTATTTCTGTTCTGATTTTTATTATTTCCTTCCTTCTACTGATTTTGGGCTTTCTTTGTTCATCTTTTTCCAGTTCCTTTAGATGCACTGTTAGATTGTTTATTTGAAATTTTCCCTTGTTTGTTCAGGTAGGCCTGTATTTCCATAAACTTCCATCTTAGAACTGATTTTGCTGTATCCCATAAATTTTGGCATGTTGTATTTTCATTTTCATTAGTCTTCAGGTTTTTTTTTTATTTCTCCTGTGATTTCTTCATTGACCCAAACGTTGTTCAGTAGCATTTTGTTTGATCTCCACATATTTGTTCTGATTTTCTTCCTGTAGTTGATTTCTAGTTTCATACTGTTGTGGTCAGAAAAGATGCTTGGCATTATTTCCATCTTCTTAAATTTAGTGAGACTTGTTTTGTGGCCTAATATGTGATCTATCCTGGAGAATGTTCTATGTGCATTTGAAAAGAATGTGTATTCTGCTTTTTTTGTATGGAATGTTATGTATATATCTACTAAGTCCATCTGGTTTAATGTGTCATTTAAGTCCAGTGTTTCTTTATTGATATTCTGTTTGGATGATCTACCCATTGGTGTAAGTGGAGTGTTAAAAGTCCGCTACTATTATTGTGTTACTGTCTATTTCTCCTTTTATGTCTGTTAATAATTGCTTTATATTTTTAGGTGCTCCTAGATTGGATGCACAGATATTTACAAGTGTTATATCCGCTTGTTGGATTGTTCCCTTTATCATTATGTAGTGCCCTTCTTTGTCTCTTGTTACAGTTTTTGTTTTAAAGCCTATTTAGTCTGATATAAGTGTTACTACCCCAGCTTTCTTTTCATTGCCATTTGCGTGGAGTATCTTTTTCCATCTCTTCACTTTCAGTTTGTGAGTGTCTTTAGTTCTGAAGTGTGTTTCTTGTATGCAGTATATATATGGGTCTGGTTTGTTTAATCCAATAGGCTACCCTATGCCTTTTGATTGGAGCATTTAGTCCATTGACTGTTTTGTTTTGTTTTTGAGGAAGATTAGACCTGAGTTAACATCCACTGGCAATCTTCCTCTTTTTGCTGAGGAAGACTGGACCTGAGCTAACAGCTGTGCTCGTTTTCCTCTACTTTATATGTGGGAGACCTCCCACAGCAGGGCTTGATAGGCAGGGTGTAGGTCCCTGCTTGGGATCCGAAACAGTGAACCCCGGGTCACCAAAGCATAGCACGCAAACTTAACCATTATGCCAGCAGGCCATCCCCAGTCCATTGACAAAGTAGCTGTTAATAAGTAAGTATTTATTCCCATTTTGTTACCTTTTTTTTCTGGGTGCTTTAGTAGTTCTTCTCTGTTCCTTTCTTCTTCTCTTGCTGTCTTCCCTTGTGGTTTGATGGCTTTCTTTAGTATTACATTTAATTTCCTTTCTCTTAATTTTTTGTGTATTTATTATAGGCTTATGGTTTGTGATTTCTATGAGGTTCATATATGATAATCTATGTATATAGCAATTTTTATAAATTTATGGTTTCTTTAGTTTTACCTCTTGCTAAAAGATCTACTCTTTTACTCCCTTCCTCCCACATTTTATGTTATTGATATGGTATCTAACCTTTGTGTGTGTGTGTAGCCATTACCCTCTTATCATAGAAATAGATAATTTTACCTTTTGACCTCCACATTATCTTCATAAGTGGTAGATCTGCTACCTTTACTGTATTTTTGCCTTTACCAGTGATTTTATTGCTATTTTTATTTGATAATATTCTCATTCCTTTTTGTGGTCTTCTCTTTTCCACTTAAATGAGTCTCTTTAGCATTTCTCGTAAAACTGGTTTCTTGATGATAAACTGCTTTAAGTTTTGGTTATCTGGGAAACATTTTTTTCTCTCTTTCCATTCTGAATGATAACATTGCTGGGAAGAGTATTCTTGGCTATAAGTTTTTTTATTTCAGCATTTTAGATATATTGTGCCACTTCCTTCTAGCTTATAAAGTTTCTGCTAAGAAGTCAGCTGATAGCCTTTTGAGGTTTCACTTGTATGCAACTTGTTGCCTTTCTCTTGTGGATTTTAGGATTCTCTTTGTCTTTAATTCTTGACATTTTAATTATAATGTGTCTTGGTGTGGGCCTCTTTGGGTTTATCTTGTTTGGTGCTCTCTGTAGTTCCTGTACTAGGATGTCTGTTTCCTTCCTTAGGTTAAGAAAGTTCTTGGCTATTATTTCTTCAATTAGATTCTCTGGCCCTTTGTCTCTCTCTTCTCCTTCTGGGATACCTATAATATGAATGTTAGTGTGCTTGATGTTGTCCCAGAGGTCCCTTAGACTGTCCCCATATTTTCAATTATTTTTTCTTTTATCTGTTCAGCCTGGGTGATTTCCTCTTGTCTTTCATCCAGCTCACTAATCTGTTCTTCTGTATCATCTGCTCTGCTATTGATTCTCTCTAGTGAATTTTTCATTTCCAGTATTGTATTCTTCATTTCAGATTGGTTCTTTTTGTTTGGTTCAGGTGCCAATCTTTAAAAAAATCTGTTGCCAATCTTCTCTTTTTCTTCTTCTCCCCAAAGTCCCCCAGTACATAGTTGCATATTCTAGTTGTGAGTGCCTCTGGTTGTGATGCTGCCTCAGCATGACTTGATGAGCGATGCCATGTCCGCACTGAGGATCTGAACCAGTGAAACACTGGGCTGCTGAAGCAGAGTGCACAAACTTAACCACTCGGCCACAGGGCTGGGCCCCTGGTTCTTTTTCATATTTTCTAATTCTTTATTGAAATTCTCACAGAGTTCATCCATTCTTCTCCCAAGATCACTGAGCATCCTTATGACTTTTTGCTTGAACTCTTTGTCAGGTAGATTGTTTATTTCTGTTTCACTTAATTCTTTTTCTGGGGTTTTGTCCTGTTCCCTTATTTGGAAACTATTCCCTTGTCTCCTCATTTTACCTCTTTCTCTGTGCTTATTTCTATGTATAAGGTAGGTCAGCTACATCTCCTGATCTTGGAGAGGTGGCCTTATGTAAGAGATGCCTTATGAGGCCCAGCAGTGTGCTTCCTTCTCATCACCAGTTTCAAATGTTCTAGGAGTATCCCCTCTGTGGGCTACTGTGATCTTCTGTTGTGGCAGGGTTGCTCTCGCTGCAGGTGCTCAGGTTTGGTAGGCTGCCTCCCTGGCCAGTTGTTTGTAATGCTCAGCTGCATGTGGCTTCTATGGACACTTCAGTCACTTTATCAGGCTTGGGGAGACCTGGCACATTTGGCTAAAAGGTCTAATAGCACATTCCTATTGCAGTTTTTCTGTTAAATGATTAGGCCCCCTGCATGACTGGTTGCTAGGCTCAGGGGTTTACAATTCCTGTAGGCCTCTGGCCTTCAAGGCTGTTGTTAGCTCTCTCAAGATTGCAGCCAAGTGAGGCCAGCCCCAGGCATGGGTGCACCCAATTGTTTCAGGCTTTGGAAGGTGGGGACAATCGCCTATGTGGCTGTTTGAGAAGTACAGGTCTGCTGCCGCTGACAAGCCCTACTGCCCACAGGTACTCACACCCCTTCAACACAGTCCTGACCTGCGTGTGTGTCCTGACCCACTTAAGTGGACCTAGTTACCCCACTGCAGAGGCCCCACACAATCCACCAACTCCCCCAAACACTCCACTCACTCCTGCCACATCCCTTCCCTGTGGATGGAGATCCAATTGCCTGACTGCAGAGATTCCAGATACCACACCTGCCTATTTATGCCGACAAGTTGCCTGAGGGCTTGCTATTGAGTGGGGCCAGTCCCTAGAGCACCTGCCTGCCCTGATTGAGCTGGATTAAATCAGTGCTATAGTTGGTAGGGCAGACTCCTGGGCTAACAGGCCAGGGGAAGGACTCCAGTGGTGTCTGCCAGCATCTGTGTCAGCATGCTTGCACTAGGTCACAATAATGGCTGCCACCAATGTCTCAATCTCTGGAGAAATCTTGCCTTTCACTGAGATGCAGCCAGAGTTTACCAGGTGGGTCTCTTTTCACCAAAGGACTGAGCACCTTTCATTCTGGTGATTTTAGGTTGCTTTCCAAAATGGGTGAATTTGTGATTGGGCCGTTTAAAAGCAGGCTTTTATTTCTCTTATGTCTGACAGCTTTTCTGGGGGTATTCCCCTTTGTGGTTAATAGCCAGAAAAGACAGATATTATGACAATCATTTTGCTTCTGCTGAGTCTAAAAGCTCCTTATAGCAGTAACACTCCCCCACTCAGATGTTCAATTCCTACAAGAAAGGCTACGTACCTTAAGATTGCTCCTGGCCAGCCAGGAAGCACTGTGGCTCACAAAGGTGGCTTTTATTCTCTCCAGAAAGGAATTTCTGCCTCTTCCACCTTGGTCATCACTGCCTTTTCTTGTGGGGGTGGGTTCTTTTTATTCAGTTTTCAGTTCTCTCTCAGGGGTAATTGGTCCAAGCATAATTGTAAATTTGTTGTGTCCGTGGGAGGAGGTAAGTTCAGAGTCCGCCTATGCCACCACCTCGACACAATCCTTAGCACTTTTATAATTTTCATGATCAAATTAAATTCATCTCACGTATGTAGACAGTAGGAGCTGCCCACTTTCTATGTTGCGTTGAAACTGTCTTCATAGCACATTTTAGGGTGATTTCTCTATCCTTAATAGAACATATTTGACAATGGTTTTAACTTGAAAAATTACTTGCTGAAGTTTTATGTGCTTAAATACGCTATTTCTATCTTGAAGTCAGTTTAAATCTTCCTTCCACATGTGAGGACCTTATTAAGATTTCCAAAATATGAACTTAAGTCAAAGTGATAGAAAATAGTTAGGACTTTTATGGAAAGAAGACCAGTGTAGAGAAGCCTACTGTTTCAGGAAATAAATACTAAAATATCATTTAAACTAGAAGAAGACAAATCATGGTCAAGATTGAACTAGTTAAATCACATGAAATGGGGACCAAATCCACATAGGTGCAGGAATAAAACTTCCTTTATTCTCCTATAACAATTTCACTCACTGCACAGGAGAGAGTTAGAGCAGCTGACCTGCTGTCTATCCTGCATGGGTGCAGAGAGGGAGACGTTTTGGGAAAGAGTAAAGAATCAGGTCACCCCATCTAATTTCAGCTGGACTTCTGGATAAATATGCTAGTGTATTTTTATCTCTGAAATGCCCTTAGCAGAATGTCCCTAGCTAAGGAATAGCTGTAGTAAGTACAACCCAGGAGCTAAGGGATGGCTTCCTGGAGAATTAAACAAAGGCTTTTCAACACTCTGGAGTATAGAATGGAGATGTTTTATAATGTACACACTTTCTTCTGTGTGAGGAATGCCATGAATCTTATCTATTTTGGGCCAGGGATGTATGTTTTGGATGGGAAAGAAAGATCGGGGAAGCTACCTTTGAAAATTCTGACTTCTGTTTGCTTTATCTGAACCTCTTGATTTCAAGTATATTTAAAATTATTTAGTAAAGCATGCTAGTGGGTATGATCTTTGATCAGTGTGAGTTTGATTTGACATTCAATAGTATATGTTAGTTCATTTCTTTCAGGGCTGGGGCAAGATGTATGAATGTGTGTGAAAGAATTCAACTAACCAAGTCATTTAGTAGCTCAAAAATGCAGTCCCTTTTGGTTTAATTCAATTTCCATTTCTTTTGTGTATCCTTCTCTTCCAAGTTCTTCTTCCTGGAGAAACCTCTCTCCTGCCCTCTTGTTCTTACAGCCTCTACTGAGTTGTTTGTTCTGCTCAGTCTTTGAGTAAAAGCCTGTGCTCACCTGTCTCTGGCTGGTTTGTTTCATATTCTGCTCTCTTTTCATGGCCAAGAAATGATGATTCTCCTTACTACCCTCTAACCATAGCAGTTTGGTTCATAACAGGAAGGTGGGAACAATTTTCAGGCCATTTCATTGTATGACATTCATCGATGACATGTTACTTTTTATGCAAAGGATTCAATCTAAAAAATAAATATAGCAATGCATGAGTAGTACCAAGTAATGGACTAGAAGTCATGGTCAAACTCTTGGCATGTGCAGAATGAGAAAGGGACAGAATAATTCCTTCCTTTTCATATATGAAGGTTAGGAATGTATACAGAGAGACCAACATATAACATGTGCATTTCGTTTGTCATCTTTCCTCAAAATGCCAATCAGGTAGTCACCCTTTTCCCATCCTTTTTTCTCTAAAAGCTAGAGACCCATTCATGTATGTCCAGCCTTACCTGAGCACCAGTTCAAGTGAAAAGATATTTGGTGGAGCACAGCCAGATTCAAACAATTTTCCTTTAAATGATAATTATTCTTAGAAAATACTAAAACAATATAATTGAAATTTCAAAAAAAAATGAAGAGTATGAGATGAAATTATGCTCAGAATTATTTTGTATTTAAGTTAGAGATTGCAAATCAGTGTGTATACCTTAAAAAGGTGAATTTAGTTTTGCCATCTAATCCCACTTCACTTGAATTTTGGCATTAGCTTTCTATCCAAATGTTGCTAGGTCAAAATTTTATTTCTGCTCTTGTGCCCTCAATGTTTTGGCCCCTTTGGTTCCTTCATGGAGACTGCAGAGGGATGACAGGCTAATCCTCCTATTTGCTTGGGATTTAGATAATCAATTACTGGGGCTGTACTGCCATTTGTAAAATTCTTATAACTGAATTTCACCATTTTCCTGAACTCTCTTTTCATAAAATATGCATCCTATGGATTGTGCAGTTTATTGTGGGTTATTTCTTGCAGAATACACGTCTAGGTATTGCACCACACTGCACTTTCTCATCTCCTACTTGCCTTTTTTTTTTGCTCTTTTTATGTTTGATATGATTGCAGTCAATTGCCATAGGGCTTTTCCTTTCTCTTTGTGTTCCTATCTTCTGCTCTAAAAGCTGTTTTACTCTTTGGTTTTATGACCCTACAGTTGGTGCCTAAAGGCCTTTATGAATAAGAAAGAATCAGTTTTTGACAGATAATCGAAGAAAACCACAATCCCTGGCTTTACAGCATTTTGACTTTAATCTGTTTCTGCCCATCTGAAGTGAGTTATACAAACTCACCTTCTTTAAAATCAGATGGATCCAATTGGAGGAAGCCATGCCTTCCTATCACATTTTGCTTTTAGATCATTCCTGAAGGGTATGATCTGCCTTTCTATTGTACTTATGCCTCCAGTTCTATCCTCATCAATCTGGACTGCCACTAGATTAATTTTTCTAAGACTCAGATGTGATTTTCATTTTCATGCTCAGGAACAGAGAGCAGCTTCTCCACACCGAGAGGATAAACTCCATATCCTATGCCTTGCCATTCGGGCCCTATATTCGCCTTACATCAACCTTAGCCATTACCTGCCTTTCCAGTGTTACTTCTCCCTTCTCTCTTTCATGTACCCTTTCATGAATTCGCTGCATTGTTTGGTCTTCCGTGTACACACAGGGTATTCTTGAGCTCCCAGGACTTAGATTACTTTGTTGGCTTCTATCTGTACTTTCTTTCTTTTCATCTCTTAATGACATGTCTTTTTTTTTGTTTTTGTTTTTATAATGCTTACCGCTATTCTCCCTAGATACATTAATTTCCCTCATTCTAAAAATCGGTGGCACTTATTACATTTTATCTTAAGCTTAGTCACTCATGTTGATTCATTAAAAACTGAAAATGTAACCTGTGTCAAATGCAATTTTAGGCCCTAGGGTTACAGCAGTGAATAAAGCAGACAAAAATCCTGGCCTTCACGGAGCTTATCCCATAGTGTTGTAGCTGCCTACGGGAGTTTCAAAATGTTGACTTATAATTACTCGCATTGGTAGGTGAAGAGAGAAGATCAAGTGTCAACACTTTTACATGTTCCTATTGTTTTACGAAAGCAAAAGTAAATTGGTTCTCATTAAGGAATGCTATCTAATGACTGAAAAACATGTGATAGTTCTTGATAGATCACTCTATTTTGTTACACTAAGAAATAGAGTTGCACTTGGGGCATTGAGCAATAAGTGCTGCTTTGGGAGAGATGGATTAGTGAAGCACGAACTCTCATTTGTGAAGACAGGAACAAGAAAGAAACAACAAAGAAGGATTGCCAAGGTCATCAGGCAGACCTACTCTGTCTGGTGCGTAGCCTGCTATTTCAGTTTCTTCTATGAGATTTGATTCAACTCATTAGTTTCCCCTGGACAAGCAGCGGAGGTGATGGCCCAGTTATGTCTTTACCATGACCCAAGAGGAGCCATGACATAATTTTTATTGCCAAACCCCTTCTCTTCCTGCCCTGGTACCAAGGAAGAGGTTGGTGGATGGTGCTACTTTTTCTTCTTTGTTAACAGCACGCTTAACAAACATCTTTATCAAGAACTTGGGTGAAGATTGGGATAAACTTCTCTCCCTTCTCCTGTTTTCTCTAACAGAGTCCATCAGGATCAGCTATTCCTTCATGTCTTACTGTGAGTTTATATTCATGATAATATACAAAATTTCATTTGTTTCATGCAGGGTCTCATCCTGTTTAAAAGTCTTGTCTTCAGACACAATATTTCTGGGAATTCTTGAAGAATGCTTCGTATATTTTCATTGACAATGACCACACGTTGTGTAGTGGGCAGTCTTGTGGCTTCTACTAAATTATACTATATCTTCTGGGCCATGTTGTTCTGCTAGGAACCATTTTTTCTTCTGGGTTCTATAGTGCCTACTAGGGACTGCTGTTGATGACTATTGCATCCTTGGGAATCACCACACACTGCAGCCACCATGTCCCTGTCAGGCCCTGCTATTCTTTTCCACTGGGCACCAGAGACTCCTATCATGCAACGTTAGCATTTTTGTCATTTCCAGTTAGGCACTACAGTTGACACACTGGAGTTTTCATGGAACCAGAACTGCTCAGTGGTTTGTGAAGTGAGGAGAGAAATACCGTCTCCCTTTTCTGTGTTTTATTCTGTTGCAAGTGGGGAGCAAGAGTGAGCCTTCTGCTCTTATACGTTTCCAGAATAATTTGATCGTACCGATCTTTTCTTTTTCTTCCCCCACTCCTTTTCTTTTTCTTTCCTTTCTTCCTCCCTGCCTCCCTACCTCGCTGGCTCTCTCTCCTTTTTTCCTTTGTATTCTGTTTTCCTAAGAACTGGGCATTAGTCCATGTGAAAGCAGGCAGAACTTTTTTAGTACCCTCACTCTTCTTATAAATTGCCTCCCAGAGACTTCTAAATCTCTCAAATAAAGGGATCATGGAGGTCAAGCTCAACTGACTCAACAGATATGCTGTGGCAGGTTCTATAATATAGTAAGGACTCAAAAATGACTGTTGAACGAAAGAATTTAGAATATCAGCTCAAGTTCAGTCTGAAATCACTGTATAGAATTATTTTGCTGCATGTTTTAATTCTTATAAAGTTCTTAGAAACAAGGATGTGATTTCATTCAACTTTGCACCTTCTAAAGCTCCTTGCTTAGTATTTTGCATGTAATGGCTTAAACATACATATACACATATAATATTGTTGTTGTTTCTTTTTGGCCCTGAACTAACACCTGCTGCCAATCTTCCTCTTTTTGCTTAAGGAAGATTGTCGCTGAGCTAACATCTGTGCCAATCTTCCTCTATCTTGTATGTGGCATGCCACCAAAGCATGGCTTGATGAGTGTTGTGTAGCTCCACACCCAGGATGTGAACCAGAAAACCCCAGGCTGCCAACTGGAGCATGCAAACTTAACCACTACACCACCAGGCCCACTCCTTAAACATTTTTTTGAAATAATGAATAATGTTTCCTTTATAGTTGCACTAAAAATACACGTGTGTGAGATGTATCACACAGTAAAATATGGCTCGTTACTTATATGTAGTCCAAAGTTTACATTTGGGCATCCTTAGTATTGCTTGCATATTATAATTTAATTTTTTAAAAATAGTTATCTTTAATCTTAAGGGATAGGTGTTACTCTTTTGTAGTCTCCAAATTGTAAAATTTCTATTTTAACTAATTGTTAGCATCAGACATTTTGCAAAGCATTTTGTTTATATAAATCCTATCCCTAGCGACATTTTTTCAAACAAGTGAGAAAATAATTAGATAGTGTCGCAAAAGTCAATATAACACAAAGCAACAGTCACAAAATGTTTTCAATGTTTTAAGAAAAGATAAATCTATTTGTCCAGGGTCTTATGCTTAGTATTATTTATGCCCTGTGTTTGTTATGATTATTTACATGATAGAAAGACATATTATAAATTTTCTTGTAGCAATGGGTCATTATGTTGCATAATATTTCATCTAATACAAGAATACTGTCAAGGTGGGCTGGGGGAACAATGATAAAGATGACCTAAAGGAGAGTGTTCACTTAGTGACAGGAGAAGCTGAAAGAGTTTAAAAATTTGTGAAAAGAATAAGATCCAGGAATAGGCTGAATTGTTTACTTGGAGCTGAAACTATGCTGGCAATTTAGGGTGGGAAAATTTGTGGTGAGACAGGTGTGGCAATATTAGCATGATTCTCTATAATCAAGATTTAAATGGTATTATGATATTACTAGACAACTGGACTGCCTTTGTTAGACTTGTGTATCTAAACAGGATATTCATGTTAATTTTGAGATCAGGGGTTTTAAATGTATAAGGGAAATTTCTCTTAAGACCTACAGAACTTCCAAGTAGACATGAATGAAAAATTACTGTATGACGTGCAAATTCCTTAATTCGGTGAATGGCACTCTTGTGTGTTAGTTACTGAGGCCAGAAGAAACTTTTTCTTCCTAAACATCAAATCCATTAACAAAGCTACTTGATTTTATTTTCTCAGTATCTTCCTGCTTCTTTCATCAAAATCACTGTAGTCCAAGTTACCATCATTTCATCTGAACTACTGAAATAGTCACTACAAAGGCTTCCTGGACCTAATTCCAATGTATGTGTGTGTGGAGGCTTCCCCACACCAACAAGCAGTTCTTGGACACCAACAGAGTGTCAGAAAACTCAATTCTGATACTATCTACCTGAGGTAGAATCAGATTCCACAGGTAAAGTGCTTAGTCCCACAAAACCGCCCTCCATTTCAGATGCTAGTAGCAAGCCAAGGTTGTTACCTATGCTTCTGACCAAATGGCTACAAACTGGAGAATCCAATGACCCTTTCATGATGTCAGTTGTAAATTCAGATTGTGACTTGTACTTCTGACCAACTAACTGTAAGTCAGAGGTTCCCATGACTCCCTCTTCAGGTTTAATTAATTTGCTAGAATGGCTCACAGAACTCTAGAAAACCTGTTTACTTGCTAGATTACTGATTTATTACAAAGGATAAGAAAGGATACAAATAAACAGCCAGATATATAGGGCTACATAGAGAGAGATATATAGGGTAAGGAGATAATATAGGGCGAGGTCCTGAACACAGGAGCTCTTGTCTTTGTGGAGCTTAGAGCCCCTGGCATGGTGGCACATGGAAGTATTCTGGTTGCCTGATATGAAAGCTCTCTGGGAAATAAAGGGCTGATGAGCTGTCCTTTTGGGTTTTTATGGGGGCTTCATTGCATAGTCATGACTGACTAAGTCATTGGCTCTTGGTAATTGATTCAACATCAAGCCCCGGTCTACTCCCTGGAAATCAGGGGATGGGACTAAAGTTTCCAATCTACTGATCACATGGCTGGTTCTCCTGGAAGCCAGCCCCAACTCTTGGGTGGGGTCCAAAAGTTACCATCATCAACATAAACAAGACATCCATTTCATCTTTTATGGTCCTGAAGTGTTTTCAGGAACTGAGGACAAATTTTATAACCAAAGATGTACCTGTTGCTCTTATGCTCAAGAGATTCAAAGGATTTTGGGAGCTGTGAGCTAGAAACTGCAGATGAAGACCACACATATCTAAGAAATATATTTTGGTCATTCTGAATGATAAAATATATATATTTCTTATAAATCACAATATCGCAGTCATTGAACTCATTTCCTTACATACTTTTTTTCTCTCCTCCAATCAGTTTTTTGAACTGAAATTTTCAAAAGGCAAACCTTATAATGTTGACTCCTTGCATAAAACCTGTCAATAGTTTCCACTGCTCTCAGACTAAAGATAAAATTCTTTCACATGTTCTGCAAGGGCCAACAGGATATGGTCTCTATGTGTCCAGTTTTATCTAGCTATTGATAACTCCAAAATCCATAAATGCAGCCCTGATTTATCCCATAAACTTCCAGACACATATCCAATTGGCTAAATGTCTGAAGAAATTCTCTCTCCTCTCCAAAGATTTTGGAGTTTGGTAATTTCTTTATTTCAAGGTATTTGGCCATTTTGCTTAAGTTGTCACTTTTTTTGGCAAAAAGTTTCTCATAATGTTTTCTTACTATTCTTTTAATATCTCTAGGTTTGATACCTTATAACGTGAAAGTCATTCTCCTAAATGTCTTTTCACATCTTTCAGGAATGTAAATGGTTGAAAATCAGTAATCCAGTGCAATAATCTCATTATGGAAATAACACACTGCAAAATGTTATCAGTGGTTATCTGGAAATAGTTACAAGTAATTTTCATTTTCTT
This sequence comes from Equus przewalskii, assembly GCF_037783145.1. Taxonomy (NCBI): domain Eukaryota; kingdom Metazoa; phylum Chordata; class Mammalia; order Perissodactyla; family Equidae; genus Equus; species Equus przewalskii. Next base: position 165,851,521 of record NC_091831.1, on the reverse strand, counting down.
CTCTTTGCACAGCCACATTTTCTAAATTTACAATAAATGTGTTTTGTTTCTATAATGATGGTTAAATCAATAACAACTCTCTTTTAAAAAGTCAAGGTCCAGATTGAATTTAGAGTATTAGCAACAGAGTTGTGTTAATGCAAACTCTTTGGAGGTAACAATTATAAACTCCGTACAAAATATGAGAAAAAAACATAAAGGCACTGAAAAGCATCTAAAATTAGGTAGAAGCTGGAGCAGATTTTACTCTTAAAAAACTGTAACCATACAGGGTAAAAATTGAGAGTTTTTAGCTATTTTTCCTGTATGTTCTCAACGACTGTCTATGGCAGCAGAAAAGTACAGGCTTACAGGTGAATATGACAAAAACAAAACAAAAGACCAGCTCAGGTTTTGAAGGATTTCTGGAAATTTAAGAGAGAAATCCTGTGAGAGAATTATAGAATGGATAAGACCCAAAACTGAGTATAAATTGCCTAAATATTTGACTGATAGCTAAACTATATATCTGCAAGAATAACTGAGAAGGAGTATCCCAAAATGGGTAGCGATCAGAGAGGAAATGACTTAAAAGACAGAGCTGCATTGGATGAGATTGTGAGTTTGCTGCTATTTTAACTGGGTATATTTCCCAAACTATGCACAGCTTGGTGGTAGACAGCTGAAGCCTTACTGGCCTGAGGCATCAGAGGACAGAATCTGAAGCTGGAAGAGCAGCTAAAATTTAAGAGAAGAACTCCCAAAAGCAACATGATCCTGGAGAGGGTGAGTCCTCAAATCTGTGTACACACTCTGCTCAAATACTTGGCTGACTGCTCATCTATGCAAATAAAGGTGACACTCTCAGGGTTCCAGGCTAAGAAATGAAGTATTGGGAAGCAGTGAAAATCAAGCAGAGATATCAGCTGTTGTAAAATGTATGATAGACAGTTTGCACTTTGAGTAAGGAGTAGGTAATTGCCTACTCGAATAACAACAAAACACAGAAAACAAAAAAGAAAACAACAATAAACAGCAATCCTCAGAAGAACACAGCAGAGTACAATACCTACAATGCCTAGTTTCCAACTAAAAATCCTTAGACCTGCCAAAAAACAGGAAAATGTGACCTACACTTACAGGGAGAAAAAAAGCAATCAATAGAAATTGTCTTTGAATGGGTCTAGAAACTGTTTTTAGCAGATGATGATATCAAAACTGCTATTATAAACGTGCTCAAAAATTAAAAGACAAATGTGATTAAATAATAAAGAAGAATTTGTCTTCTGAGTGAAGAGTTAGGAAAAAGTCAACAGAAATGGAAACAAAGATATTCTACAGCTGAAAGTTATAATAACTAAAAGGGAAAATTGACAGACTCAACAACATTTGGAAGTGGGAGAAAATAATTAGTAAACTTAGATAAATGAAAATGACCTAGTGAGACAAGCAGAGGAAAGTTTATTCAAAAAAGAAAAAAAAGGAAAACCTGAGCAGAGCCTTAGAGAGCTGTGAAACAACATCCAGCAGTCCAACACGTATATAATTTGTGTCCCAGATGGGAGGAGGGAGAGAAAGGTGCCAGAAAAATATTTGAAATTATACTAGTCAACTCTTCCCAAATTTGGTAGGAAAAAAAGTAAAGTGAAGATTCAAGAATTTTTAATAAACCTCAAGCAGGATGAAAACAAAGAAAATTCCACTTAGCGCATTTTAGTCAAACTAAATGTTAGCTCAGCAACGATCTTCCTCAAGCAAAACGAGGAAGATTGGGAAGATGTTAGCTCAGGGCTAATCCTCACACAAACACAAAAAGTGAATTTTGTATTTACCTTCATTTATGACATTTCCACTGTTCTTTATTTCTTGATGTAGATACAAGTTTCTCTGTGGTATCATATTTATGCTGCCTGGAACATTTTCTTTAACCTTTGTTACAATATAAATGAGCTGGCAATGAATTTTCTAAATTTTTCTTCCTCTGATAAAGTCTTTATTTCTCTTTTATTTTTGAAATATTTTTTCAGAAGATAGAATTCTTAATCTTTTTTTCTTTCAGCACTGTAAAGATGTCACTATATTGTTTTCAGGTGTGCGTTCTTTATGATGAGAAGTTTGATGTAATTCTCATCTTTGTTCCTCTGTAAAGTGCTGTTAATCTTTGGCCTTTTAAAAGATATTCTCTTCTTTTTACCTTTTGAGTAGTTTGAATATGATATTTCTGTGCTTGTGTGTTTTATATTTATCCTGCATAATGTTCTTTGAGATTCTTTGATCTGTGTTTTGGAAAATTCTCAGCCATTATCTCTTGAAATATTTACTTTTCCTAGTTCCCTTTCTCTCTCTTTTAAAATTCAAATAACATATATGTTAGGTTGTTGATATTATCTCACAGCTCTTGTATGCTCTCCTTTGTTGTTGTCTTTTTCTCTTTCCTACTCTTTCCTCTTTGTGGTTCAATTTGGGTTATTTCTATTAATTGGTTTTCAAGTTCACTGATTCTTTCCTCTGCTGAGTCAAATCTACTGATGAACCTGTCAAAGATATTCTTCATTGATGTTTCTATGTTTTTCATTTCAAACATGTCCATTTAATTCTCTTTTAGTTTCCTCTTTCTGCTGAAATTTCCCATCAGATTATGAATTTTATCCCCGTTTCTATTGGAACCTTTTACATGTTTATCATAATTATTTAAAATTTTCTGTATTAAATTTCTCATATTTAGGAAGTCTGGTTTTGTTGACTGTTTCGCCTCTTGAAAGTGATTTTTTTCTTGCTTCCCTTTATGCCTTCAATTTTTTTGTCGAAAGCTGACATCTTGTGTAGAACAATAGAGATTGAGGTGAATAGATTTTATGCCTGGAAATGGGTACACAAATTGTTTGTTAGGCCTCCAGTGTGGAGGATTGAGTTAATTAACCAGGAACTGAACTGATTTTGGTCTATGTTGTTGCTATGGTTAACCTCTGTGCACCACAGACTTCATTCCTCTAACATTACCTTGTGTTTAAGGTGGAGACTGGTTTGCCACAGGGTTTTCCCCAATATTTGCTTTTTACTCAGCTTTAGGTCTTCCCTTTGAACTTGTACATCAGAGATGGTCTTTCTTTACCCTCTAAGCAGAAGACTGCTGTTACTTGATGCTTGCTAGTCTCGTGGTGGGGCAGGAAGGGGAAGATATTCTCCTTTCTCCTGGTTCAGCATCAGTCTTAGGTAGGCACTGTATCTCTGGATTCTGGTTGGGAGTGGGGAGTTTTCTCAGTGATCCTCCCCTCTCCTGGAGTTGTGCGTTTCAGCCCAGAATTTATTTTTCTCCTCCCTCAGGGGTAGAGGGATTGTTTGGTTTCCTTCCTTCAGATACACCAGTGCCATAAAGAGAACATCTTCACTAGTGCCCTAAAGGGCAATGGCATCTTCTGCCCTTCACCTGGCAGTTTAAGGCTTCTGTCCCCTAAGGGAGATAGGAGAGAAGAATCTGGGCAGAGCATCATGCTTCTTTTTCAGTACTTTTGCTTATTTTAAACTTTTATATCTGTCTTCTTTCATTCAGCAGTATGTTTGAAATAATTCCACGTGTTTGGGTATAGTTTGTTCATTATTATTGCTGAAGAGAGTATCATTTATCAATAAACTGCTATTTATTTATCCATCCTACTGTTATTGGGTATTTGGGATGTTTCCAGTTTGGGTCTATTATGAATAGAGCTGCTGTATATATTCTTGTATATGAGTTTTGGTGAATACATATATTTTGTTTTTGTTGAGTATATTTATATCTATGAAATAAATTGCTGAATCATAAGCTTTGCATATAATTAGCTTAAGGAGGCACTGCTTAAAAATTTTCAGAATCATAATACCAATATACATTCCCACAAGCAATGCAAGCAAATTTCCACTTCTCCGAATCCTTTCCAGCACTTCGAATTTTCTCTCCTTTTCATGTAGCTATTCTGGAGAATATGAAATTGTAATTATTTCCCTCATGACTCATGAGGTTGGCCAACTTTTCACATGTTGGCCATGTGTTAGCCTCTTTTTTGAATTGCCTGATTAAGTCCTTTATTCGTATTTCCGCAACTGGTGTTTCATCCGTATTTCTATGACTGACACAGAATACAAAAGTCAGATATAGACTAAATATATATGTCAACTGATTTAAGATTCTCTGCTTAGTGGAGGAGGTGCCTTTTCAATAAACGTGGGTGTTAGGATTATAGATGACTTTATGTTAATTCCTATCTTCATCTTTTTTATTTTTTCTAAATGTTCTACAATGAATATATATAACTTTAATCAGTAAAACGATTTGAAAACTGAAAATTAAGTCTTTTCATGACATAAATATTGTTTGTTGATATGTATTGGTATGCACACCATAATTTTGATCTAAGAATTGGCTCAATCAGCAAAATGGTAAAATCTGGCTAGAAGTTTAGAACTTATTTTACAAGAGGAGAAACTATGTATGTTTTAGTCAGTATTCTTTCTATCGTGTTGATGATAAAATGAATAAATGAATGAATGGGTGAATAAATACATGACCCAGAGAAATTCCCTCTTGTGATTAATGAATAATCTCTGCACTTACTGCCCATAAGTGCTATTAAAATGTTTATTTTTGATGTACTACTAAATCATTAGGCTCAAAACTGAGTTGGCTTTATTGTAAAGGCTAAATCTATGGGTTATGTAATTTTTGAGTGTATTAACTGAAATGGTAGTTGTCTTCTTAGAAAGAAATTATATTCTTGGTGAATTTTTCCAAATGTTATATTAAGCAGTGCAACATTTTTAATAGAGAAGAGATTGATTTTTAATTTCTAACTGATGGCCTGTCATTTTTATTATCTTCGTTTATCTCACTAAATCCCTATTAAAGATGTGGGGTTTTTATTTTTGCCTTGTTCAGAATAGAATTTACTAGGACTCATGTTACGTGTTATGTAGAGTTTAAAAATGGTAAACTTTTAATGTCAATTTTACAAAAGATGAAACTCCCTTACAACATTAAAGACAGGAATTATACCTTCATGTAGAATATGATATGAAGATTGTATGATTGTTAAGCAAATGGTTGATTTACAATAGAAGGTATGTTTACTATAACGTTCTTCCCAAAGTTAATTAAAAAACCTCTCAATTTTTGTAGTAGAATATGAAAGGTCATGAGAAAAGCAGATGGATTTATTACCTAAAATTTATCTAAATGGAATACATGTATACCATCCCACCAAAACAATTTAATCTGATTTAGTTACTGTTAGCACAGATTAGAATATAATTCACTCAATAATATGTCTGCAAACCCATTGATTGTAGACATTGTGCTATGGAAAATGTAAAGCTAACAGTAACTAATGCTCTTGAGAAGTATGGTAGTTTTTGCAAATTGTTTGGAATTAATTTGTTTTGAGTAAACGGAAATTAGTCTGTTAAGTGAAGCTTATAAAAAAGGATTACAAAGGGGTAGGAGACCATCTCACCAGGATAGCTTAAAACCCACACATTTGTATGAGTCAGGAGAAGTACTGTCCTTTAAAAACGATCTTATTCTTCCAATTGCCTCAGCTTTGTGCCTCCTGATGTGATCTGGAGATCCGGCAAAGTAGAAACATATTTAGAATCTTACTCATTAGAATATTGAATTCATCCGTCAGCGGGATTGACAAGGTTTTAGACAAAGCATTTTGCCTGGCACACAACCTGTACTGAGATTTTCCTGTGGCTATAATGTAGCGCACCTGACAGATGTTTGAGTCATTTAACACAGCAGGAGGTACTCATAAACACCACAGACTAGCATTCAACATGATAGGGATTATTTTTCTTTTGTCTGCCTGAAGTTATACAGCCTATAATCAACAAAGGATTTAGGCATAACTAGCTAAAACATAGGGTGTGATATCATTTCTATGTAATATTTCTCTTGCTTATAAAGCTTAGAAAATGTCCCAGAAGCGGAGATACTTTTTGACACAGGTGAAACACATTTTATGTATGTTTCCCTTTTCAAATTGGTTTAGAAAAGTATCAAGGGTATTATTTACTCATGGAGTAAAGATATCACCTATTTATTTTCTTGATTGTTCCTGAAAGACGTAATGGGCTTTACTAAATCCATGTTAATGTTTAAGTTCAACATGGGGTGATAATGTAGAACAACCACAAGGACACTATTTAAAAATTCCCAATAAGTATGTGTCTGAATCACAAAGAGAAAAGCAGAAATAAATGCACACCATCTGTAGTTTTAAAAATTATACTCCATGTCCTAAGAGATGGAGATAGATGCTATTAATTTAAATGTCATGTTTGCATAGAATGAAACACAGCACTTTTAAATTTGGCTTTATTAAAGTTTCTTTTTTAGCTCGAGTTTTTCATTTGGTAAATAGCAATTGGAGGAAATGCTCACTGATAAAATTTATTTAGGTCCTTTGGGGAGCAGAAACAGGCAGGGGGGCACAGCACTTTCAAAACAGCATTTTATTGCATTTACGAATTATTACATAATCAAAATAATCTTGCAGTCTACAACTATACAGGGAGTTCAAAAATAGGAAAATTAACAATACCTTAAAGGAACAAATAAATAACACAAATGAACCACAGTGCTTCCCTGGAATCTATAGCACTTATTTAAGAAGTTGTGTTTGTAAACAAAACATAAATTTGTTGGAGAAAGATTCCATTTTATTTCGCATAGGTCATGGCTTTTCCAGTTTGCTTCAGGGTTCAGTGATTTGCTGGCTATAGCTGCATGTGCAGATGCAGAAACTGTTTCATCCTAGGAAATAACCGTAGTTTAGCCTTCATGTGCCAAGTTAAGTCTGTAGAAGTTAATGGAAACATTCTTTAAGGCTGTGCCCAAACACAAGGGATGGTTGGAATTCAGGAAAACACATACAAGTCAGAAAGGTTGAAATTAGTCCAAAAATTCATCTTTCCAATGTTTTATTTATTTCTGTTTCTAGCTACAGTATTTTAATTGCTTTGCTAATATTCATACTATAACTCCTATATTTCCAGGCTAGTGACCTATACTGACACCTGATTTTTGGTCCATTGATAGTGATATTTTGAGCAATATTTTTCTTAACTATCTTCAGGATTAGATATTCTGCCTTGCTAGCTACTTTGGAAAGGACTTCTTAAGTCCAATGTAATCTGTATATGTATATCTGTGGCTTTGTTTTCATTTTAAACAAATTCATACAAAAGGGGAGAGATCAGAGCTTTGAAAAGATGTAAATGACATCCACACTGTGAGTGCTGAATATATGCCAGTCCCCTCAACTTAAAAGATTTTCTGTCAGATTTAAGCTCAGCTTCCATTTCCTTAAGGGAAGGAAAACCTAAGCTTTCTGACTACCTCAAGTCCCCCCATTATGTGCTTTTAGAACACTGTGTAACACTTGTTTTTAATGAGTATCAACACTGCAGTTTCACATTTATTTGTGGTTACTTGATTAACATCTGTCTCTCCCACTAAACTCCAGGATCCCTAACTACAGGGATTGTGTCTGTTTTTCTCATCCTTATATCCTTGGTTCCTAGCATGTGAGGGGCACTCAGTAAATGGTTGCTGAATCAATGAATTTTACAAAGCACTACTCTATATTATTTATAGAATTTTTTAATGTTTAATTATAATTTTAAAACAGTCTAAAAACATATGCTACTGTTCTAGCACTTTGCTTTCTGTATATTATATCATTTTCACAGACCAATAAATAACATCCTCTCTCCCTCCCCACTGTGGATTCAGCTGAGAGATATATCCAAAAGTCAGCTATGGAGTAGGGGACATGGCTTAAATGTGTGGCCATAGTGGTGTTACTAATTCCTCATCTTTGCTCATCTCAACTTACTTACCAGTCTCAGTCAGATCATTACTTGGGAGCAAAGTGGAGTAAAAGTTACCTTCAATCAATGGATACCTGAGAAGTGGGAAACACCTCAAAGGGGAAAATGCTGGGAAAAGGTTTAGAGATGATTCAAGAGATCTTGAAGACAGGGAAAGTAAATGGTGTGAGAGCATTATACCTCAGCAGTCATTTACTGTCTTCATCTTTGAAAGAGAGTACACATGAACCAGAGGCAGTCTGCATGGAGCTGGGCAGTCTCACATAGGTAGCTCTGGACCGGAGGCCCACACTCTTCAGTGAGGAGATGAGCAGCTAGCGTGGCTTCTCTGTCTGGGTAAACATTCGTGCTCCCTGTTGTTGGCTTGGCCTCCCTGTGGCTCCGAGGCATAGGCCCCTGAAATTGTGTATGAGTCTATGTGTGCTGACCCCATTCCTCTCTACCTGTTTCTCTCAGATTCAGTTCCTGCTACTCCCACCTTTGACTTCCACTAAAGTCACACCCCATCCACCAACTTCCCGTATTACTATCCTCTAAGTTCAGGTGACTCACCTGTATTTCTCTAAGACAGGTATGCGTAGAACGATCTAGTTCTTCTTTTAGTCTCTCCAAATTTAGTACTTTTTTGTGAAAAGCTCCTTCTCCTCCTCCTTCTTTATTCTAAAAAGCCAGCTCTGGAGTGAAAAATAAAACAAACGAAACGTTAATATACCTTGATCTTTTTTGTCCCCTTTCACTATAGCAATCATACTTCTCTTGAAAGCAATGGTGAAGCCTTTTTCTTACTGGGGAAAAATTCACATAAAAAGAAGTGGGAAAAGGAAATAACATGGATTAGTATTCTGAGATAGAGTTATCTTGAAAAATAATAATGCAGCAAAATACTATCAGATAAACACAATTACCCTCATTTTATCAACAAAAAACTGATTCACCAACAATGCAAGTTTGTCACAGTCATAGCCAGAACTAAGCCCAGAAATTCTGGCTCCACAGCTAATAACAGAGTGCTTCTCCAAAGAGGAAGCTCTAGAATGCTCTCTCTTGCCTCAGAACTTTGCACATGCTGTTTTCCTTGCCCAATGCCTGGCTAACCCCTACTATAGTTGTCTCTTAAATGGGCTGACGTGTGTGTATTCATTGCATGGAATGATCCACTGATATGCGGGAAGAAAATATAACAACTTCAATATCTGTGTTTCAATCTACAAAGTAGAAATAAGCAAAACTTTGCAAATGTGTACTCTGACTTGACCCTGGTACCTTCAGTAGCACACGGAGCCCTTGATGCCCTTGAGGGTTTTCAGAAAGAGAGGAAGATCAACAGTGAGGTAAGGGCATAACAAAACTCTCAATCTTGCTCTCATGCTGTATGGGGCAATGTTTTACAGTTTATTCATGCCCAGGTGAGTGGATTTATGGGTTATATACTCTCATTCTTAATATACTAAGCCTCACAAAATGAGAAAGCATCATAAAAATTTTTCTAAAAAACCCCTGTAGACTGAAGCTGATACTATTATTTCAAGCACAAGCAAATGACAAGAAAAGGACAAAGCTAACACATCGCCTATCATGAGTGTGAGCTCTTTTTTTTCAGTCATGACACTTGAAGTAAAAGACAATTAGCAGACAAGATATTACTCCCAAATTAGAATTCTCAAGAAGAAAAAAATAGGATATTAGCTATAGTATTCTTAACAATAAGCCCCACTGTATGTGTAATTTGTGCTTTATTATTTGTTAATTGTTGATAGTAGTGTGTGTATATAATTTATAAATGTATATTTTTCATGGATGGAGTAGATGATAAAAAGATATTAATACTTTCTAATCATTTAGGATTCAGTTTAGACATTACATTATTTAGAAAACATGTGTTGAGCCCATCCACTGTTCCTTTTCCTGTGGTCTCTTAGAAACTTATACTTTATTCTTTCATAATACTTTTGCAGAACCTTCTAGAATCAGCTGTTTGCAGCTACCTCCCCCCTAAGACTGTGAGGGCAGGGACGGCGGCCTACTCATATTTGAATTCCTATGGTAAGTAATTTGTCTGACACATAGAAGGCTTTGAGGAGATAAACAAATAAATATTCAAAACCTACCAGAGATGGAGCCGATATGATAGAATTGGGCTCCAGCAAACCTAGGCATAGCTCCCCACTTTCAAATCATCCTTCAAAAGCCAGGGCAGGCACTCTCCTCTGGTCTGCATGGTGTCCCAGCATGCCCCTTTTTGGGCAGTCTTCCCAGTGGGCTCAGTATTCCGCATATTGAATACTTTCTCCAGTCACTGCTGCCTATGGTCCCTGTAAGATAGCAAAAATGAGCAAGAGTTTTCTTCACTCACACTCAGTGAGGGGTCTCAGTCCCACTCTCATTGCCTGGTTCTACTCCAATTCTTCCTGTTCTTAGGCAGACGACAAAATAGATAGCTGATGGATAAGAGATGGGATGAAGGATAGGAAGGGTGAGAGGGAGAATGTGGACTCTCACATTCTTTCTAATGTAGCACTCATTACCTCTTTCAACTCTAATGATCACATCTCGAATGGCAATAACAGTACTAGGCAGCCTCATGTACTGGAGTAAAGGACAACACTATGACTTGGTGTTAGAGAGAACAAGGCCATAAGCAAAGTCAGAGAGGAAGGTGTTACAGGAACCCAGCTTGGGCTAAATGTGACCTAGAACAAGGTAGAGACAATAGAATTGTGGGGAAGTAGATGAATTTGGGAAATATGTAGGAGATAGAAAGTAAGGAGTTGAGTCCTGGATGAGCCTATGTTTCTGGCTTAGACAGTTGCATGCTTGGCTATGATATTTATCACTGAAGATCACTGAAGAAAGAACACATTTTCAGAGTAATAAAGATGAATATAGGGTAAAAATTAATCATTTTAATGGTTCTACTCTGAATTCTGGTCTCAACACACAATCGGGCATTCAATGTTAACTGGTAACTTTTGTGTATTTTCTGCGTCAGGCTTAGATCACATTCTCCGTGGTGACACCATCAAACATTCACTTCTCTCCTCAGACCTGGATCTGGAAACACCCCACTCCTGCTCCCTCCACCCTCAGAATCATCCCAGAGACAAAGCACTTTCTCCACTTTTCAAAGAAAACAGAAACAATCAGAGAGAGTCCTCCACCCTCTCTACCCTTTCTGTCATCCCCACTTCCAATCATTCTCCATTCTGTTTGCTTCAAGATTATCTTTTGAATCTCTCCATTTCTCTCTCTTCCACTATCACACTATCGCTCGCCTCACCCGATCATTATTGTCTCTCACCTTGATTTGTGCAACAGCCTGCTTCCAGGACCCCAGAGTCCTCTCTTGACTCTCTCCATTCCATCCTCAACGTTGAACCAGAATGGTCTTTCAAAACTGTACATCAAATGATGTCACACCTTTGCTTACCACTTCCCAATGGCTTGTTAACCTCACTTCACAATGCAGCTCTCTTACTTCTCTAGTTTTGTATCTTACCATGTCTCCCTGTTCTCTTCACACTGATTCAATTCTTAAAATGCATCACATTTCTTATAACCTTCGGATATTTACATATGCATCTGATCTGGGTGAATGGTTTGCTTTTTATTTGTATTATTATTATTTTTTAATCTTGAGTCTTACAGTTTTTATTTAAACATCACTTCCTCCAGAAGTCTCCCTGACTCCCACCCTTCCCTCAAATATGGATTAGATTCCTCTCCTATGTGCCCCACCACATCTGGTACTTTCTCTACATAGCACATGCTATGGAGCTTCATAATTTTCTGTTTCTCTGTCAGAATCCGAGACTATAAGCTATCAAGGCAGGGTCTGTTTCTGTTTTGTAACTGTGTGTCTCTTAGTGCCCAGTAGAGTTCCTGTTATTTAGTAGATGCTCTGTTAGTACTTTCTAATAAGTACTGAATGTTGAATGATTTATATAGTATTATTCTATAGACCTGAGAAATTTTGAATGTGTATGATAACTAAGCTAAGTTAGATGAAGAATTTGACTTTTGTCAATGGAAATGGCCAATCTTGATAACTGATAATTTGACACATTTGAATCTTGCTTTTGTGCTTCTGAAGTATCTTGATAATCATTTAAAATAATTTGTTAATATAGATACCATCTTGAAATTGCAGTCTTCCTATCTTTTCCTAACCTGTCACAATATGTTGAGATCTGAGAAAGCCTGAATTTCTGACACTTCGATTAGTGCAAATACAACTTCTTTGAGTTATATTTACTTAGGAGTGTTATGATGTTCTGAAAGCAGACTGTTTTCGCCTTAGCTGTAACTAGTTATTCACCATCTTTTATCTGCAGAGCATGGTTCCCCATGCTAAGTTAATCATTTGCTATCGTTACCATATAACCGAATGTCACCCTTAGTCTAAGTCATGTTGAATTCTGCTGTTAGCTTTTAAAACCTTCTTATTGAATCCATGCTGCACATGGACATCTTTCACTATCAATGGAACTAGCTTTCAAAGTTTAATGCAGGAGAAATTTTTCTTCCCCAAAAAACTCTTGTAGAATCTCCATTTTATAAATGGGTTGTGTAGGTATAGGTAGTGGGCAAGGAGTCATCCCTGGAAGAAAAAAGGAGGCACTAGTTTTATGAACAGGAGCGTCAGGAAGAGAGACAAATGGGCAGAGTGTTTGTAGAATAAGACAGAGGATGTGTGAGCAAGCACCGTGAGAAAGGAAACTCTGGGAAAGAGCAAGAGTAAAGCTAATTTTCAGGATGTTTTACTGTTTTTGTATAATGTGGTACTCTCATTCTTCACTGTTTCTTCAAGAAAAATTAATCCATCGAACCAATAGATCTCAAGGGATATGAATTGCACCTTTCACTACCAAAAATACACGTCGAAGCTCCAATCTCAAGAGCCGTCACAATACCAGCCACCCCGAAAATATCATTATTTTTGTCCTTCATCTCCCCTTTAATATTTATTTGGTAGAGGCAATTATTCCATCTCATGAATGAAAATTCAGACAGGTCCGTGTATTTTCAGTCCTCTCCTTGGAGAAACAAATCTGGTCATTTTAAGTTTCAAACATAGCTATTATTCTGTAATTAAACATAGTTAGTACCATGCTATAATCCAACTTTCAAACTGATTTAAATTTAAATTTCTCCCCAGCTGGGGTCTTTTGCAGATAGAAAGTTTAAGAAGAGGGCTTGCTTCTTTTTTTCTCTTCCTCAGCTTTTGTTTCCACGCTTCCTCTCCCATTTTACTGAATTTCCCAGCCCCACTGAAGCAGGAGAATGACAGCTGGGAAAGGGGAGAAGGGACGTTTTTTGGATTCTGAGTTTGGTTGTCGTTTCTCTGCCTGTTGACATTAGTTCTTGGAGCACTCTGCCATTACTGGGGACACTGAAAATCCATTTTCCTGATTCAGGTGGATGAGCTCCCCTCTGACTTATAGCTTATGAGTGCCTTTGGCTTTTGAGAATTTTGTGATTTGCTTGCAGGTTCTCTCAGCTGAAGTCCTTTTGTCCCTTGTGGTTTTGTAAACATGACCTCAAATTCTTTGTAGTTCCTTTTATGATGAGGCAGAATCCACTTCCCTATTTTATGAGGCTGGGCTGGCCTTGTGGCTTGCTTTGATACAATAGAATATTCTGGAAGTGACATCATGTGACTTCTGAGCTTTGGCCTCATCCTCATGGAATACTTCTGTCCTCACGTGAAGAAGCCTGAGATGGAAGACAGTTTGGTTAGAGAGAGAGACCAGCTCTACCATCCAAAATTTTCCATTACTCTGGTTGAGGCTCCTGGAATGTGAGTGGGGCCATCTTACACTATCCTGCCCCGTTCAAGCTGCCAGCTGACTGAGTGAGCTCACGTAGGTGAGCCCATCCAGTCAATCCACAAAACTAGAAAGAAATAAGAAATAGTTATTTGTTTATTTATTTATTTGAGGAAGACTGGCCCTGAGCTAACATCCATGCCCATCTTCCTCTACTTTATATATGTGACACCTGCCACAGCATAGCTTGATAAGCAGTGGGTAGGTCCACACCAGGGATCTGAACCAGTGAATCTTGGGCCACTGAAGTGGAACGTGCAAACTTAACCACTGTGCCATTGGACACATATCAATCTTCTGAGAGTTCCTGTGGAAACTTCTCTCACTAGGCTTTGGTTTAGGTAGTATTCTCCCATGTCTTCCACTTCTCCAAAGAAATACTGTTCCAATTGTCTCTGTTTTCCATGTAGATAAAAAACATAGTGTTGTATATGTGACTTTTGACTACTGGTCTACAATCCTTATCTACAATTCTGATCTAAGAAGCTCTAGAAAAAAAGAATGAACGAACATCTCTCGCTCTAGATACACATATGTGTGTATATATGTCTTGTATACTTATTTGGCAGCCATGTTGCTCTTAATCTAACATGATTCTATTTATAATCTTTATTTATTCCACTTGGTGGGAATGTGCATACATTTTGCCGCAGAAATATTGGTGTATAATATCCACTGAGGGTGTTATGTAATATACAGTAGACCATGTAAAATTTTAAAAAATTGAATTGTGAAATATATATCTGTGATAGTTACTTTTAGGTGTCAATGTGACTGGATCATGGGGTGTCCAGATATTTGGCTAAACATTGTTTCTGGGTGTGTCTGGGAGGGTGTTTCTGGGTGAGATTAGCATTTGAACTGGTAGACTGACTGAAGCAGTCTGCCTTCTCCAGAGTGGGTGGGCATTGTCGAATCCTCCGAGGGCCTGAATAGAATGGAAAGGTGGAGGAAGAGAGAATTTGTTCACTTGGCCTGACTGCTTGATTTGGACATCGATCGGTATTCTCTTGCACTTGGCCCAGGACTTATACCATTGGCTCCCCTGCTTCTCAGGCCTTCAGGCTCGAACTGGAACTGTACCACTGTTTTTCCTGGGGCTCCAGCTTGCAGGTGGCATATTGTGGGATTTCTTGGTCTCCATAATTGTGTGAGCCAATTCAGTACAATAATATCTTCTCTTTTTTTTGGTGAGGAGGCTTGTCCCTGAGCTAACATCTGTGGCAATCTTCCTCTATTTTGCATGCGAGATGCCACCACATCACGGCTTGATGAGTGGGATGTAGGTCCATGCCTGGGATCCGAACCTGCAAACCCTGGGCTGCTGAAGCAGAGTGCATGAACTTAACCACTACACTGTGGGACTAGCCCAGAAGTTATCTTCTTAAGGGAACAACAGACTTCTTTGTAACTCCCTTACCTCTTAGCCTATTTTTTCCTTCGATGTTAAATAAAAATTGTCAATTGAATTAGTCAGTTTTCCTAATTCATGGTGGAACTAAGTCAGTGGGCTCAAACTGCTCAGCCGACTTGCTTCCTGGGCTTGGCTAAGAAGGTGGTGGTGAAAGATGAGGCAGTAGGTGCAAGTCTCAGGGTTCCCGAATGCACTTAATAGAGTGGATTTCCTCTTTTAATCTGTTTTACATAGTGGAATTCATGATTTTCCTTGGAGAAAGAATTAATACTGCTTCTATGAAATACAGATGGTTTGGAATTTTTGCATAATTTATGGAATGTTTAAGCTTTTATCCCAACTTTCAGCATCAGGTAGCCAAAGTTAATGTTTATTTCATGAACTTAATTTCTATGCTTTTTTCCACTATCTAAAGCTATTATTATAATTTTAAATAAAAATAATAATGGAGCCATACTTCTGGTGGAACCATTCATTGAACTTTGCAAACATGTTACTTCGGCATTTTCACATCTTTGTACAATAAAAAAAAAATTGGCTGTATCTCCTATTAGATTGTGAGCTGTTTTGGGCAGCTCTTCAGATTTAAGATTTCTTAATACCTTTCACACATGACAGATGTTTGATATTTATTAGAAATAAATAATCCATATCCTGAGTTGGTCTAATTCAGCCCCACATGGATAAAAGTGTCTTAATTCATTTTACCTTCCCTTCCCAACTTAGGCACACATCCAGCACTATCTTCTGCCTTATCTATTTAAATTATCTTTTAGTTTTTAAATAGATCTTTACAGTTTTCAAAGTACTTTCATAGATGTCATCTCATTTGAACCTCATCTCTATGAGACTGGCAGATTCACAGAGAAGGAGAGGCACCAACCACTACATAATTCCCAGTAAGTCACAGAACTATTCAATATAAAGTTAAATCTAGAAGTCAGTTTTTCAGTACCATTATATAATGTTTCAAAGCATAATATTTCATTATATCCCCAAATGTTCGTGTTCCTTTTACTTTTTTCTGCTTCAGACCATGAAGTTCGTGACAAAGAACTGTGTCATTGAAACGCATTTTTATTTGGATTATGAATTTTTGTGTAAATACTTAAAAAAAAATCAATACACTGGAATATGTGCTCCCTAAATATTTGTTCTACTTGACTACTAATGTAGTTGAAATATATATAATAGATGAAGAAAAAATATAGTTTCTTTGTGAAAAAAGTAGAAAGGCTTTGTGAGAATCCTTTAAAGAAATCGTTAAGGAATTTGTTTAAAAATCTTTCGCAGAATCTAAAAAACATACTAAAACACGCTGTAATTTCCAAACTTGCCACAAGATGGCGGCAAATTCCTTTGTTTAGTTTTTTAACATTGCTATGCTTTTCTCACGTTGAAAAATTAAACCCATTCGTGTTTCCTGCACATTGCGGCAATAGATATGAGCTAGGTTGGAGATTGAAAATACAGATTTAACATCTCTTCCTGCAGCCAGAATTCTCCCCTTCATTGTCGTTTGTACCAACAGCCTCACAGTTCTCTATGGCAGAAACACTGGTAGCATTATTTATTTTTTTCATTCCTTTTCCAGATGTATCTCTAATCCTTACCGTCAAGCAAAGTCTTTGTTTCTTGTTTTTGATGTCAAACAGATTTACTTCCTTCTCTCCTCTGCCCCTTTCATAGAAATTGTTTTTAATTGAGCTTTGACGATTATCTGGTTATTATAGCAACTACCTGGTTTCTAGACTCCTAAATACATTAAAAATGTAAATAGGAAAGCACTATTCCTTAGCAGTAAAGCATTAAGGGCTACTATAATTGCCTTGATTCAATCCCTTACTATCTCTAAAACCAAGGCCTTCCATCCTTTGGTTTTTCTCTGACTTGACTCCAAGCACTGTTCTCAACTCCTTCTCCCCGTCTCAATTAAGGGAAGCCTCATGACTGACCAGCATGCAGCTCATTTATTCTTATTCCATCTTCACACATATAATTTTTAGTATGCCATGCATTTCTACCACCTCTTTGCTACTTCATCTCTTTCTTAGAAGCTTCTTGAAAACTTGCCCCCTCTTGAAAGTATACCAGTATACCCCAGAGTAGCAGTGTCCCCTTATTGTCTTGTTCCAGTCTCCCTAGAGCTAGTTTACCTGCAACATATACTTCTATCTACATATAGATTTACATATTTTATGCTTTTAAAAAAATACTCTTCAATGTTTTTTTCATATTTTTTAATTACTGTGATTTCCATTCTTCGGAAGCACCAATCCCTAGAGAATAGAGTTTAAGATTTCTAATGAATTCCACTTAATGTGTTCCCCAATATCATCTATAGTGTACAATGTAAGTTGCTCAATACTTATTTTGATCTATTTACATGTTTCAGAATATAACACAGTAAGTTTTGCATAACATCCCAACATCTCAATGATTAAAGATTCAATAGGATTTTTATAATATGGCTCTTACTCTCTATGTATGAAGGTCTGAATATAAACCTGATATTAACATTTGCCATAAAACCAAACTAATTATACTTTCATAGTGTGACCTATAGATATTTGATAGGGATTAGTCCATTACTATCATAGGGAGACATAAAACTTTGAAAGATTAACTAATGGGTCCACTAAAGAGAATCACATCCAAACTTTCCACAAAAGATAAGCCTTCATCTAGTCTCTATGGAGAACATAGAGAAAATTCTGTAGTATCCCTCAGTTATTATTTCTGTTACATCCTTCAACACTTGCTGGCTAAATGTTCTTTGTTTTGCCCAAGGCAGATGTTTCAGCTTATATAACAGTGTGTTAGAATTTACCCAGGGCTAAATGTGGCTTTGCCTTATTATAATATCATATTTGATCCAATACCTTGACAACTGGTCTGTTTTAATCCTGGGAACATTTTGATTCTTCTAATGGATAATGTTTCCCTCTTTGCTTTTCCTCCTTTTGCAATAGCAAATTTGGCTCACTTCTAGTAACTGTACAATACAATACTGTTTTGGCATGCTAATTTTATCCTTGGATTTATTATTTTCCTACTCAATTGTTCCTGTCTTCCTTTTCCTAATCTTTCTCAATTACTTTTTTGTTTTTTTACTGTTCCCTCATATGTATATTTTCTTTCTTTTACTGGAATTAAAAAAATACTTTTATTGGGATATAATCGACATATAACATTATGTTAGTTTCAGGTGTACAACATAAGGATTCAATATTTGTATGTTTGTGAAGTGATCACCACAATAAGTCTACTTAATATCCATCACCTCACATAGTTACAATTTTTTTTTCTTATGATGAGAATTTTTAAGATCTCTCTCTTAGCAACTTTCAAATATTCGGTAGAGTGTTATTAACTATGGTCACCAAGCTGTACATTACAGCCCCAAGATATATTTATTTTATCACCGGAAGTTTGTACCTTTTGACCACCTTCACCCATTTTGCGCAGCCCCCTCCCTCCACCTCTGGCAACCACCAATCTGTTCTCTGGATCTATGAGTTCAGTTTTGTTGATTTGTTTGTTTTTCAGATTCTACATATAAGTGAGATCATACAGTATTTGTCTGTCTCTGTCTGACATATCACTTAGCATAAATGCCCTCAAGGTCCATCCATGTTCTTGCAAACAGCAAAATTTCCTTCTTTTTAATGGCTGAATAATATTCTCTTGTATATACATGCCACATCTTCATTATCCATCCATCCATCAATGGACACTTGGGTTGTTTCCATGTCTTGGCTACTGTAAACAGTGCTGCAATGAACAAGGAGGTGAAGATATCTTTTCGAGTCAGTGTTGTTGTTTCCTTCAGATAAATTCCTGGAAGCGGAATTGCTCAATCACATTGTAGTTCTATTTTCATTTTTTTGGCAAACCTCTATACTGTTTTCCATAGTGGCTTCACCAATTTGTATTCCCACCAGAAGTGCACAAGAGTTCCCTTTTCTCCATATTCTTGTCAACACTTTTTATCTCTTGTCTTTTTGATAATAGCCATTCTAACAGGCGTGAGATGATATCTCCTTATGGTTTTGATTTACATTTCCCTGATGATTAGTGATGACGTTGAGCATCTTTTCATGTACCTGTTGGCCAACTGTGTGTCTTCTTTGGAAAAATGTGTATTTAGATACTCTGCCCATGTTTTAACCAGAATTTTTGTTTTTTTGCTATTGAGTTTTATGAGGTTTTTAATATATTTTGGATATTAACCCCTTATCAGATATATAATTTGCAAATATTTTATCTTATTTGGTAGGTTGTCTTTACATTTTGTTGATGATTTCCTTTGCCGTGCAGAAGCTTTTTAGTTTGACGTAGTCTACTTGTTATCTTTGCTTTTGTTGCCTGTGCATTTGGTGTCAAATCCAAAAAGTCATCATCGAGACTGATGTCAAGGAGATTTCTGCCTATATTTTCTCCTAGGAGTTTTATGGTTTCAGGTCTTATGTCCAAGTCTTTAATCCATTTTGAGTTAAGTTTTGTGTATTGTGTAAGATAGTGATCCAGTTTCATTTTTTTGCATGTGGCTCTCCAGTTTTCCCAACACCATCTATTGAAGATTGTCCTTTCCCCATTAGATATTCTTGATTCTTTTGTCATAAATTAATTGATTGTATATGCATGGGTTTATTTCTGGGCTCTCTATCCTGTTCCATTGATCTATGTATCTGTTTTGATGCCAATTCCATACTGTTTTGAATACTATAGCTTTGTAATATAGTTTGAAATCAGGAAGTATGATGCCTCCTGCTTTTTTCTTCTTTCTCAAGATCACTTTGGCCATTCAAGGTCTTTTGTGGTTCCATATAAATTGTAGGATTGTTTTTTCTATTTTCTATGAAAAATGCCATTGGAATGATAGGATTGCATTGAATCTGTAGATATCTTTGGGTAGCATGGACAGTTTAATAATATTAATTCTTCCAATTCATGAGCACAGATTATCTTTCCATTTATTTATGTCCTCTTTAATTTCTTTTATCAGTGTCTTATAATTTTAAGTGTATACATTTTTCATCTCCTTGGTTAAATTTATTCCTAGGTATTTTTTAAATGCAATTGTAAATGAGATTGTCTTCTTAATTTCTCTTTCTGATATTTTGTTGTTAGTGTATAGAAACACAACAGATTTCATATTGATTTTTTTATCCTATAACTTTACTGAATTTGTTTCTACGTTTATTTTCTAAGTAATTTTAACTCTTTTGTCTAATGAGATAATTCGTGAATAGATAACTTTTTGACATATAAGCATGATGTTGCTCGGCACTAGGGAGGAATGTCCAATTCTCAGAGTCTAAGTGGTTTATAGATATAATGATTGATATACCGAAGAGCCAAGAGACTCAGAATTCTGCAATCTAAACTAAAATAGATGTAGTCCCCTTCATGGAGACCCCAATGATAAATTAATATTCCCCCCAAAATTGTATATACTCAGCAAAAAGAGGTAGTATTGGAAAAATTACCTTCCTCTATAATCTCCCCAAACTACAACATGTAAATGAACACCCATCCTCAGACTTTTGTTTTTGGCAATGTGTTTGACTAGATAGTCTGAAAACTTCCTTCTACAAAACATTAAAATGAATAATTTAGCTTGCAAGAAAGTAAAGGACCACACGGCTCAAAGTAAAGAAAGAAATGAAAAGCAAAATAAAAAGCTGTCCCTCGTATAGAGATCGTCTTGTGGGTATTGCCAATCCCAGGATGATTGGGTTTTGGTTCCTGCAGTGAAAGAGGAGTCAAGGACTTCAAATTGAATAAGGTGACACTGGATCGAGCTTCCTAAATAAAGCGGGTACTAAATTCTTGACAAAAAAACTAATCAGAAAAAAAATTACCTTATGGGAAAAGAAATCTTTATATGTTTGGAAATAATACACTTCTATATAACTCAAAAGAAGCAATCATAATGGGAATTAGACAATATAACTGCAAAGTAAAGAAAACACAATATATCAAAAGTTATGAGATATGGCGAAAACAATGCTCAGAAAGAAATTTACTGTGAAAAAAGGCTGAAAAATGTGAGCTCAGTGTCCAACTTAAGAAGTTAGAGAACAACAGAATAAATCCAAAGGAAGGAGAAAGAAGCAAGACTGACAGAAGGCACAAATAAAGAAACAAACAAGGCGACATAATCACACACAAAGCAAACATTAAAAAAAATGTGGTCATCTTATTGCCAATAATTTTGAAAACTTGAGTGAAAGGCACGATTTATTAGGAGAATATGACTTGTCAAAATCTGACTAAAGAAGTAGAAAACAAGAAAAGATCTTTAACTACTTAATAAATTGAAACGGTGTTTAAAACATCTATCACTAATGAACCCTACCTACCCACATCCTCATCTATCAAGCAAACTGGTTTTATAGGCAAGTTCTATTAAATACTCAAGCAACAAATTCACTCTAGTATTTTCATATATTGACTGTTTGAGAGACTGGAAGAAGCATGAAGATTGCCTTGTGTTTTTAATAGAACACTTTAACCAAAGTCAGATAAGCTGGTAAGTGAAAAATGACAAACCAGGCTTTGGATCAATTATGAAGCAAAAAATCCTAAACCAATTGACAACAAAAATTCAAAATGTCTAAAAAAGTGCATCATACTTACATGGGTTTATCTCAGAAATACAAGGATGACATATTATTGGAAAAACCATTAATAAAATTCATCGCATTAACAGATTAGTGAAGAAAAATCACAGGGTTTTCTTAATAAAAACAGAAAGAAAAATCGACAAAATTCAATGTGCTTTTATGACAAAACTTCTTAAAAAGTAGGAACAGACAAAAATGTCCATAATTTACCAGATCTCATAGTGGTGAAACATTAGAAGCATTCCCTTTGAAATCAGGTATGAAAAAAGAATGTCCTGTTTTGCATTGTACTGGCCAGCCAGGAAGCACAGAAATTGGAGTAAATAACTATGAGGATTGAAAAGGAAAAAACAATCCCCTATGTTTGAGGGTAACAGGCAGCCTAAGAGAATTTACCACTAAATTGTTAAAAATAATAAGAGATTTCAACAGATTTATTATGCATAAGATCCAGCAAAAACATTTGGAAATGTAATTTTAAAAGGATAGCATTTATAATAGCAACTAAAATGTAAAGCGTTAGGAATAAATCTAACAAAAGATGTGTAAGACTTTTATGGAGGAACTTATAAAACTCTATTGAAAATCATTAAAGAAGGACTAAATAAATGGAGAGATATATTGTGTTCTATAGAAAGAATCAAAATACCAAAGATGTAAATTATCTCCAAATTTGTGTATAAATTTTAGGCAATATTCCAATAAAAATCTCACTAGAATTTTCACAGAACTGGAGAAGATCATTCTAACATTCCTTTAGAAGAACAAAGGGAGTGAAGCTGAAACAGCTATGAAAAAGAACAATTTGGGGAGACATCTACCAATAGATCAAGACATTTTAAAGTGATAGTAATTAAGAAAATGTAGTATTGATGTGAGCACAGGTTAATGCACCAATGGAAACAAACAGAGACCCCAGATACAGCACGATGTGGATGTATATACATGAAATTGATACATGAGAGAAGGGGCTTTGCAAATCAGTGGGGAAGGATGGACTTTTTATAAATTACCCTTATGGTGAAAAGTAGGATACTTATCTTTGATTATAAACAACAACAGAAACAACGACAATTCTCTGTTGAATAAAGACCTAACTAAATAAAACAAAACTTTAGGACTTTGTGAGGAAAACAGTGAACGATATCTCTATTTTGGAGTAATGAAGAATTCCTTCCACAAGGAACTAAAGCCTAGAACATACAAGAGGTAGTGGGTAAAATGGACTATGGCAAATTTAAATACTTCCATTTATTAAAAGACTTTATGAAAAATAGAAAAGGCAAGTGAACAGACTAGATGAAGACGTTTGTGGTGCATAGAGCTGACAAGGATTACTACCAAGACTACGTCAACACGTCCTATGAATCAATAGTAAAACAGTCAAATGCTCCAATGGGAAATGAGAAGAGGATGTAAGAAACAAGATGATATCGCATTGGCTAGTAAATACATGAAATGATATGCAACTTTGTTAGTAATCAATAAAATGCTGATTAAAACCACAATAAGGTGCCGTGTTCTGGTTAGCCTGAAGTTAAAAATCTAACGTGTTGATAGGGCTGGCCCCGTGGCCGAGTAGTTAAGTTAGTGCGCTCCGCTGCAGGCGGCCCAGTGTTTCGTTGGTTCGAATCCTGGGCGCGGACATGGCACTGCTCATCAGACCACGCTGAGGCAGCGTCCCACATGCCACAACTAGAAGAACCCACAACGGAGAATACACAACTATGTACCGGGGGTCTTTGGGGAGAAAAAGGAAACAATAAAATCTTTAAAAAAAAAAAAAATCTAACGTGTTGATAAGGATATGCAGTGAAGGTAACTTGTACACAGTACTACTGTGATTGTAAACTGGTAAAATCATTTTAGAGAGAGAACAGTTGCTTACTACCTAATAAACTTGAGAATGTACATACATTCAACCCAGAAATTCCTAGATATGTGTCCTAGAGATAATATTGCACATATATATATATAGCATGTGGTGCACAAAGAGATATATACAAGAATGTTTGTATCTCATTGTTTGAAACAGGAAAAAAATTGAGATAATATAGATAACTATCATCAGTAGCATGAATAAGTAAATTGTGGAGAAGTCATTTGGTGGAATACATTAAAACAATGGAAATGAATGAAATAGACTAGAATCATTTGTATCATTATGGGTAAATCTTCAGCCATAATGCGGAGTGCAAAGACCTTTTTGAAAAAGAATATACAAAGTGTTTTTCCAAATATTTAATTTTGAGAATATACATAAGTAGTGACAACATAAAGGTACATGTGGAAATGATAAACATTTAACTCAGAATGATATTTACCTCTGAGGCAATGGGAGGGAAATATAATTTGGAAGAAGATACATGGCATTTCAACTGTATTTATATTTCATTTCTTAAGCTCTATTTTGGGTTCATAGGTGTTCACTTGCTATTTTTATGTTTTTGGGTATGTCTGAATTATTTCATTTAAGAAAATCCTCAAAACAAAAACAACTAAAGTTGGCTCTAGTTACAATGTGCCTATTAAGTATATCCAGCCATTCTTTGTGGTGCTTATTTTAATAATTATATATCATATGTGAAATTAAGGTTATGTTTCTAGGGAAAAAAAATGCCAAAGCCTCAAAAATGACAACTGCCTTTTTTTTTAAAGACTTTATTTTTTTCCTTTTTCTCCCCAAAGCCCCCCAGTACATAGTTGTATATTCTTTGTTGTGGGTCCTTCTAGTTGTGGCATGTGGGACACCGCCCCAGCGTGGTTTGATAGGCAGTGACATGTCTGCACCCAGGATTCGAACCACCGAAACACTGGGCCGCCTGCAGTGGAGCGCGCGAACTTAACCACTCGGCCACGGGGCCAACCCCGACAACTGCTTTTTTAATGAGAAATTTGATATTAAGAAGTCTTCTTGAAGCAAAGCGGAAGCTACAGATGTTGGACACCGTGTGTGTGTGTGTGTGTGCATGCATATACAAAAAGAGAGGGAGAAAGGGAGAAACAGAATGAGCTGTGAATTGATGAATACCATGATTACAGTTGGAGCTTTTATTTTTAAAAGACTCAAACTTGTCCACAAATATCACATTTAGATTGCGCTTCCGCCTGTCTCTTGGTTCCTCTCTCTCTCTCCCTCCTCTGTCCCTGCTTGGCTCAAGTAATAATTTTCACAAATCTATCCAATGATTTTCATGTCAAAAATTATTGTTAGAGCCTGCAATGCTCAAGGAAAATGCTGCAAATCCTCCTTTCATTAACTCTTTAAATTAAATACTGTATAAATATAAACATAAAATGATATATGTCTAGGAACACAAATGACTACTCTGCAATTTACAAATTTCTCTTTATTGTCAGATCCATTTTTTCTCAGTGCCTCGTCTAATGTAGATTTAAAAAATCCATTTATCGAACAAAAAAGCCACACTGCAAAAACTTATCTTTATTTTTTTTTTAAAGGATAGAGCTGCTTGTAATTCAGCTAGGAACCTTTGTGAAGATTAGCTCTATTCCTGAAGCTACAATTTTCACAGCAAATGGTTTCTTATTCTTAAGAATAATTTATCCAACTTCTGTTATAAATATGATATTTCTTTTCTCATATGTGTACTAAGGGCTTAACAAAAGCTTTTATTATCAGTTATTTTATCTAGATTCAAAGCCTTTAAAGGAATGCTTGATGCTAATTATTTTATATGAGACTTCTCATGTATTAAATTAGGTATTCTATGTAAGCATTTTTCATCTTAGTCAAGGTGGAAAAGCTGAACTGATTACAACCCTGTATTGATATTCTTGTGACTTAATAGAATCTATTTACCAAGTGCTAATTTCACTGTACCATTTAAGTATAACAGCTCTTTTGTAATTTATATATTAATGATGGTATTATGACGAAATAATTCATTTTAGATTTATTGTTAATCATTCACGTGAAGGTAAACACAAAGCTCACTGAGGAGGCAAACTGGCCTCAGTATTTCCACCTTCCCAATTGGGTAGGACATTTCTTTGCAAAATTTTCCTGTTCACCCACTGTGGCAATGTTTAAAACTCATTGTGTGTATCAAAATCAGCTTGTTCAGTGACTGCACGGGTCCTTCCTCCCGAGGGTCCTAAAACAAACACATGGAAACAGCTCCCTTTCTTCTCAAGCCTATATGCTGAAAATCAGTGTCATAAGTATGTCTCAAAAGTTGTCATTTGATGAGGCTGGCCAGTGGTGTAGTGTTTAAGTTCACACCCTCCAATTTGGTGGCTGGGGATCCACCGGTTCGGATCCTGGGCACAGACCTACACACCCCTTATCAAGCCATGCTGCGGCAGGTGTCCCATATATAAAATAGAGGAAGATGGGCACAGATTTAGCTCAGGGCCAATCTTCCTCACAAAAAGAGGAGGATTGGAGGCAGATGTTAGCTTAGGGCTAATCTTCCTCAAAAAAAACGTTATTTGAAATAAGTAGTCACAAGGAACTTGGCTGAAACATCTATATTTTCAGTCCAAAGTCATTTTCCAGGCCTCTGTTTTCCAAACCCTGTTTCTGGGAGAAGTGTCCTTATTTATACATTTGTCCTTTCTTAGATACGAAAGCTACATAATGGTGGCATAACAACATTTCCATTCCCAACACAAGGTTGTGGGGTTCATAATCATTTTTGATGACCAAGTCACCTTTAAACTGCAAATAAAGCTCATTCATTCCCTAATCTCTACTTGTTTCTAACTTTGGGTTCATTTAATGGAGGCAGCAATTGGAATTCCTAATTTGGTCTGGGAATATGAACTCTATAGATCAGGTTCCCGTAAACATTCCCCCTCATGAAGGGACTTCAGCCATCATGATTTGGGGCTGCCCTTCTTCCACATCCCTTTCCTTCCAAACTGTTTCAGGGAGCGCTGGACACCCCCACTCTCCTCTATGGTAACATCATTTCAGCTCTTTGGCAGCCCCAGTCAAAGCTGTCCTTAAACGACAGCCCAAAGTCAACATTCCCTTCTCAACCTTCTTGGGATTGCTTATAATGTAGTTTCCGCTGCAACCAATAGTTAGTCAAACCTTCTTGATAGCTGAGAATTTAGTCTGTCCATCCTCCCTCAGGTAACCAATGAGTCCCTGTTGCCTTTTTAGTAACCTTATTTCTTGACTCTTGTAGCTGTTAGTAAGTAGACTGATGGACTACGTATGTTCCCAAATTTCTTACTCACATGTTTCCTAAGCTACAGGAACTGTCTAAAATACATGACTCTTGCAACATACGTCTTGAACAGAATTCCTTCATATTAGAGCATACTGTTGACTACTACACAGAGTTGTAGGTCATTTCAAGCTTTCTAGGTTTAGCAACTCTCTGTTGTCAAAAAGAAAAGCGGTTTGGCAATCATCTTGCCAAACATGACCAAACGAGAAAGGATGAATAAGTACCCTAATCTAGGTATCTGTAAAAAGAAATCAAGAAAATAATGAGGAAGTAAATAACACACACACCCACACACATACACACACACATATGACGGTGAGACAGTGACTAAGTATTCAGCAACTAGTGATTCTAAAACTGGCATCACAGTAAAGAGAGACTTAATTTCTCTCTGATTTAATTTCCTCTTCATTAATTATGGGTTTATTCTGGGAAAACATTATTTTAAATTCCTGCCAAGCCTTCATTTTGTAGCATGTGCATGCATTGAGTACTAAAAAAATAAAATAAAAAATAAGTGCCACATGGTTAATACATTATTCTTTCTAAGGAATAGAACCAGGAGAAATGAGCCATAATTCTGTAGAAAGAATGAATTTTAGCCCACAAACTCAGGTAAGCAAGACCTATATTCTATCATTTTCTTCAAATCAACTTAAATCTTTTCTGAGGGCAATTTACCCTCAGTTGTTATTGAGATTCCCTCTCCCCTGCAAAGTTGTACAAATTCCTTGGTTTCTAAGAAATACTTAAACATGAGAGAATCTCCTCTAGTGGAGGTCCCCACCGATTACTTCTGACATGTGGATGGTGGCAGCCTGCGTGGCCCCTTCAGGTCTCTCAAGGCTACTTTTTTGGTGCCACCCCGATAGCAAAGGAATCTTGTTATATGCGCCACAGAGCCTTCACCTCCTGAAAACTGTCACCTCCCTAAAGCACTGGCACAGACTTTCCAGGGGACCGTATATTTCTTCCCATTTCCCAATTTCAGGGCCATCTTTTTCTGCTCTTGCAGTCCTCAGAAGAATTAATTTTCTCCCTTCCCTGTCTAGTACACTTGAGGTAATCTCTTCAAGGAGTCTAGACTTTTACAAAAGGCAGCAAGAAATGTTTATTCTCGGAAAAGTTTCTGCTTTCAGCCTGGCAAAAGTCCCTAAGCAAAAAAGAGCAATCTCTTTGAAAAGGATGAAAAGAAATATATAGGAATAGCAAATACAATTTAATATTTTAATAAACAAACATGCTGCAAGTATATCTGGGATGTTTAATTATTTTCAGTGAAATTTCCTAATCATCTTGTTTGTGAAACACAGACAGATATTTATCAAAATCAGTGATGGTTGTGATGTGTTGGTGTGAGTCCTCCTGAGGAGGACTCTAAAACTGCAGTGATGAACTCAAGTTTCCATTTATCTTTTGTGTTAAAATGTAAAGTCCCTTGAGGCTAGGGCCAGGGAAGGGTCAGTACAGCTATTTATTGCAGGCACCAGCTCAAAGCCTGAGATAGAGGAGGCCTTCGATAAGCCTTTGTTGAAAGAATAAAGGAGTTAATGGAGCTAAATATGGTAACCTACCAATATTAGTTCTCAGTGCACGACAATCTATAATGATGCTCATAAGGACTTTCAAGACGGTGAGGCAATGTCTGAATCATCAAAGACAGTTTCAACTATAAGCAGTTAGTCATCAACTGTATATACATTATTTAATTATAATCCCTTAATATTGATAATTGATATTTGGTGGAGTTTTATGAAATTTTGCCAGAAGATTCCGTTAGTTTTTCACTAACTAGAATGCTCCTGTCACCTAACTCTACTCTTTTAATGGGACTTGCATCCACAAATGTTTGAGATCTACCCTTAGTGGGATTGAAAATACTAAATACTAAAATTGAAGGGACATTTGCATTTACAGCAGCTAATTGTGTTAGCTTTTTTCAAAGGTTAAGTTAAATCTTATGATTAGCAATGGATTGGCGTCTACGTAATCACTACGCATCATAATAGTCAACTTAAATTTCCCAGTTTGTTCAAACTCTCTAAAGAAAGACCATCTTTACAGAAAGAAAGAAATTTGGTTATTATATTTATTACCCCCCTGCCTCTTTTCCAGAGCTCCTTGTAGAAGGCCTAAGTTTACTCTATACCCTTGTTCCCCAAATTATGAAGGGCTTTTAATTATGAAATGATTGGCTCCTTATATCTGTAAACATCATCTGTTATACAATCATGTATTTCATATGCTCTCTATCAAGAACATTTTTCATGTTATTAATCATATGATGGATTGGACTCAACAGGTTTCTAGATTGTGTTAACATGCTTTTCAATATATTGAATTCTATAAGGAGAAGACTTGTGCTTTATGTGGATCATTATTATTTTTAGGTGTTTGTCTTGTTTTCCTTAACTTCATTATATCTATAGATTACAAATGATGGGTTAATTGGAGTCATTCAAAAGTCCAAGATGTCTTTCATCTCTTTGACAGCATCATCTATCAATCCAGATTCTCTGTTTTCTTTCCTTCTTTCCCTTTAGAAATTATTTAATTTGAATGTCATATGTGTCTACCAACAGTCTACGTTCAAAGCAGTGTTTAGTATTCCAGGCATGCTTTTCCACTAGCAAATGTGAGAACATCCTAAGTAAAAGGTGGGGCTTCTAAATATAGTTAGGTTGTTGTGAACATGTTTAATGTGTAAATCATGTTTAATTTAATGGTAAGTCATGTTTACATCTTCGATAAATATTTGGATTTAAAATATTTATCACACAAGTCAAAACCTGGGCATCTCCAAACTTTTAAAAGTGCTATTCTCATCCCTCACTCTCTGAGTGTCTGTTAATTACTCTCCATATTTAGAGGAGATTAATTTTTTTCTTGAAAAAGAGCGTTTGACGAAAACTGCAGCTTTGGTGAGTATATACAACTAAAAAAAGAGAGAGAGATTGAATTGCAGGCTACTTTTTGTTTTGTACTCTTATTAATCAAATCATAGTACATTTTTTCTTTTATCACCTAGGCAGGACTGCAAAAGAAAGATAGTTACACATCCCAAAACAAGGATTAGGCCGGGGCCTTGATGAGTGGAGTGGGTGCCACTGCTACACGTAATGTGCTACTTCCTATGTGCTAGGAGATGGAAAGTATTGCCATTCTGTGGCATCACTCAGCAGGTGCAAATGAAGTATGAAATGAAAAATCCCGGCCCACACAATGCACACAGAAAAAGCAGATCACACTTTGTAGTCACTGCTGTGCCAGGCTATTTACTGTCATAGACAACTCAGCTCCAGCTAGGCAAGCGCCCCAAATCTCTCTGACTCTGACACCTGCAAGAGAAACTGTGTTTCACTCTGTGCTACTTTGGTTATGTTGATTCCCCTCCAGGAGTCCCCATCCTTCCAGAAGAAAACCAGCTAAAGCGTTCAGGAGCTGATTACTTTCTTCACAGAGAAGAATGATGTGAGGGTGGGGCCAGGTGCTACTTAGAAATGTGGGTGATTCTCAAAATGGATAACAAGGTGATTCTAAAATTCAGTTCCTTATAGAATTATCAGGCCTTTTTTTTAACTTGTGAGAAAATATCATAGCTAATATTTTTGCTTGTTTCACTGTCAGGAGGTCTGTAAGGAACTTACCATCCCTCACTGTTGGTATCTGAAGTAAGGATGAGTAAAATGTTTGGATAACAAAAATTATTTTAATTAATTCAGGTAGATTAACATCACCATGTTTTTAGAATATTTTTGTATATTTATCTGTCAGTTGATCTCAGTCTGATATTATCAGTCAGAGCTAATACTTAATCGAAAATTTTAAAAAATACAAATGTCGGTACTTTCTGAGGTCAAGCCTGGATCTTTGTTGCAGTATGTTGAAAGAGACAATGTCTCTGCTTATTTGGAGTTTACATTCTATGAAATTTGAATAGTAGATGCCAAGAAAATGAGTAGCACAGTAATATATAGAGTAAAATTGGATTAATTTTAACAATGAGGAGGAGATAAGGGAGATAATTAAGAAGATAAAACCTAGTCTGTTTTAATCAAAATAAGAACTATAAATAGTTTCAAAATCAATGCTGTTTTATTATACTAAAATGGAAATGCCAATAGAAAATGAGTCAGATAAATGAAAATATCAAAACAAATGTGAGCAGTGTTGGAGATGCAGAATTGTTAGAATTTCACATTGAATATAATTGAAGGAAGCTCTAGCTTTCTCTCTATGCCTAAGGTTCCTCATCTTTATGAGAGAATAATAGTAATAAAACAATACATATCTGACAAGGTTTTGTAAGGATTAAGGAAAACAATCCATGTATAGCAAAGTTCCTGGCACAGGATAAATACTAGAACAATAACAGGGGCAACTGGATTCACTTGTTAGTAAGATCTAAAGAAATCTCAGAATACAAAAATTTAAACTTTACAGTTCATATTTGGCCACAATTATCATACATTCTAAGTCTGAATATGTTACCATTAATAGATTTTATGTATATACAACTCTAATTGGAAAAGTTTATCTGGAATAAGATCTTTAAAAGTCTAAAATGAGAATTAGACACTAATATTATTTAATTATATACATAATGAAATATAATCAATTTTCCTCATTTTATATAACTTCAGGGGCTACCAAATTCCTTTATTTACAAAGATGCACGATGTACCAGGGCTTATGCCCATTGCATTCACTATAATCTGGAATCTGATTCCATCACTCAGCTGAAGATTTTCTCTTCTGCCAAACCGAATAGCTTCTTGTCACACAATGTTTAATACTTTTAATCTGTGGCTTTCTTGGTGTCCAAGGTGGTGGTTCTTACATTCTGATTGGGCATGACCAGCATAGTCAAATATGAGATACTAAGGAAGTCTGATCAACAAGATTTGTGACTGGTTAGCAGTATAGAAGAAGAGGGACATAGGAGTCTAGATGGACTCTCGAGTTTTTAATTTTGCTCACTGGAGAGGTTGAGGTCCATTTACTGAGATAGACTATACAGGCAGAAGACAAAATTTGTAGCAAATTTGATGAATTCAGTTTGGACATAATGTTTTTGAGGCAACTCTGGGACATATATCTAATAATCATTGAAAATATGGGTCTATAGATCAGATCTAGGTTACAGTTATAAAGTTTATAGTTATGAGTATGGGTTTATATTTTTTTGCATAATGATTTTATACCGTATCTTTGGTAACTGTTAAGAACATAGAAAGGACAGGTTTTAGATTTATGTGCAATTTCTAGAAGCAGCTCTAGCTTCATTCTTTGTTGGGAAACTCTTTCATGACACATCTTTGTGTCTTGGATGCCACAGAGTCATTTAGAAAGAACCTTTTAAAATAAGAAGAAGCAGAATTCTGGTAATTGCCAATGTTAAACAACAAGTAGAAAAAGATAAATCAGCAATACAAGCTGAATAGGAACTGTCCAAGATGGAGGAGATCCAGGAGAGAGTGACGTCACAGAAGCCAAGTGAAATAGAGCTTTAAGAACAGGGTCGTTAACTGTCAAATGTTACTGTAAGTTCAAGAAAGCTAAATGAAAGATTTGTATTTTTGTGTTAATTGAGAATCATTGGGGATTTTTGCCAGAACTGTTTCGTTAAACTGTTGTGGATGGAACCTCACTGCAGTGGGATGAAGAGAGATGGGTAATCAGTAATCAGAAAGTAGGAACAGTGATCCTGGAGTGCTCCAGAGAGGGGTGGCTGTGGAAATAACAAAAGAAGGCACATAGAGCTGGATGGAAGAAAGTTGGGAGGAGAAATAATTTTAAGATGAGAAAGACTTACCATGTTTTTAATCTCTGTAGAAGGACCCAGAAGTGAGAGAGAGAGAGAGAGAGAGGACAGACTATGAAGTCTTAGAGAACATAAAGAGTACATGTGAGGAATTAACCTTGATTAAAAGGAAAAATTCTTTAGGTGGGAAGCAGGTGAAAATGTGAATGATGTGATAAAGTTGGAAACTGAGAGGATTTGCATCTGCAGCACTGATCGCTAAAGTAATGGACATAATATATCTTGAGAAGGAGGTGGTATCAAAATAGTATGAATTTTACTCTTGACTGGCTCATGGGGAGACACACATGATAGAAACATACCAGTGAATAAATAAAGATAGACTCTCTGAAGGAAAAGAATGGGATTTTTTGAAAAAGAATAACAGGCTGCATAATTCAGATTGAGGATCAGGGAAGGCTTTCAATTCAACTGATACCTAAAGAACAGGCAGGAATTAGGGAAAAAAAAAAAACGAGGAAGGGGAGCGTGTCATATGAATAGAAAGCACTGTGACACTTAGATGTTAATAATTATTCTACTGGTATTCACTTCTATACTGAGAGCTTTTTGAACAGGGGGAGGGTTAGGACAAAGTCTTATTTGTTTAGCACCTTCAGAATCTAGATTCACTGTATTTGATGAAAAGGAACTACATGTCTAAACCTCACCGTTAAGTAGACGCTATTTGGTCCATCTTATATGTGGAGACTGAAGCTCAGTGAGGCCCCTTCTCCAATGTCTCAGGACTAGGCAGTGTTAGGATTCAACACCCAGGTCTCTCTGATGCCACAGCCTGTGCTTGATCCCATTTCCTAGGCTGCCTCACAAGTACATTGTTTTAGGATACACTTATTTGAATGGTGTCTTAGTTTGGGCTGCTATAACAAAATGCCACAGACTGGGTAGCTTATCAACAAAAGAAACATTATGCACCATTCTGGAGCCTAGAAGTCTGAGATCAGGGTGCCAGCATGGTCAAGTTCTGGTGAGAGACCTCCTCTGGATTGCAGACTATCGACTTCTCGTTGTACTGGCACATGGCAGAGAGCAGGGAAGAGAAGTAAGCTCTCTCCTGACTCTTATAAAGGCACTAATTCCATTCTTGAGGGCTCTACCCTCATGACCTCATCTAATCCTAACGACCTCCAAAAGGCCCCATTTGCTAATACCATCACAGTAGTGGATAGAGTTTCAACATATGAATTTTGTGGGGATACAAACATTCGGTCCATAACAGATAATTCCTTCCCTTTCTCATTTTTGTCACCTTTCTTTTTTCCTACTTCTAAGGCTGGATGTCACTGAGACCTCTGTCTATGGATTTATTCTCCTTCTCCATTCTACTTACTCCTTTGATGATATTATCTATGCCCACAGCTTTAATTATCACATCTAAACTCCTGCTTCCTACCTTTACATCTTCAGCCCTGTGCCATGCTTCAATACCACTTTTCCAGTGTTTTCAGAAAGAATCCAAGTAAACGATCTGACATCAACTCAAATTCCATGTGTTCCAAATTGAACTTGACATCTCTTTGTATGCCTAAATGGCTTTCTTAATTTGTCATCAGTTTATACATCTTGAAACTGTTTCTGTTTCTTTCTTCCTTTTTTAAAAAAGCAGATCTGTCATAAAGTTTCCCAGTGAAATGGAAATTACATTTCTTCTCCTTTCTCTACACACTGGTTCAGGCTGAAGGAATTACATGCTGCAACGACTCTGTTCTCTGTGCTCCTTGGACTTGTCATTATCAAATACAAAATTCTTTGGCTTCCATGGCAATTTGTCATGTTGTTGCCTTCCTTGCACTTGTTTTTATATTTTCTTGCCACAAAAGTCTTTCATAAAAAATTGTGTATTCACATAAGAGTTTATATAAAATCTATTTTAACCTTACTAGATTTTAAGTTGAATAGATTTTCCTATGCGGTCTGTGGTAGATGGTATTCTTTGTCGATAATTATTCCATGTCCTTGCTGAGATTTCTCTTGTGGGTGGAGCATACTTCCTCACTCTGTTGACTTTAAGCTTGGAGATGTGACCTACTTTGTCCAATGAAATATGGGGAGAATTTCAGTGCACTGAGTGGACTTGAGAAGCCTGCGTGTTTCTGCTCATTATCCTGTACTCCTGTATTGTGAGAAGAGCAATGTTCCAGGTGGTTCTGATCCTCTGACTAGGCTCCTGGAGTGAGAGACACTTGGAGCAGACCTGAATTGCACCTTTAGAAGCAGAGCTTCCCCAGAAAATCTGAGGTACATGAGCAAGCTATACAGGCTTGCTGTTTGCATTCTACTGAGATTTCAAGGTTATTATGCATCATCATCATAGAAATAGCTGACTAATATATAACCATTCTGGAAACCCAGTCTATAATAATAAACCCCAATCATAACTCTGAGGTTTTACTTCCTCCTAGCTATTGAGCTTTGGGCTAAATGTTTTGAAGAAGTATTTGATCATAGGTATAAAGGCTTTGTTTTATGTGTTGGAAAAGCTGGGAACGTTAAATATCAAAATAATTTTAAGGGTTTTTTGGAGGCATATATTACAATTCTTAGTAGAATTTAAGTTAGTAGAAATGAACTATTATAAATGAAATATTTTAGTATAAGAAAGTAAGAAGAAATTAGTGAAATTAATTTGATAGAAATTAACTCTTTTCTGAAAAGACTTTCTGATTAAGTCCTTTCTGAATAGGGTTTTGGGAGACTCATCTTGAGATACATAGACATTTCCTCACTCTTAAAATTGGTTCTTTACTCTTGACCTTTTAAATATGAGGAATAGATTACACTGGGGTCCTTAATCAACTCTCTCGAGTCTCTGAAAGCCATATTTATGCTTTCACTTTCTATTCTTTATGACTTAAACTTAATTAGTTCCTTGGACACTTTTCCAACCAGCTGTTTTCCAAACACTTTCCAGCAGGGGCTATTTCTTGCCTCTCTTCTGCAGTCTTTCTAGGATCCTTTCCATGTCCTGATTACCAACATCCCAGAACAGACAGTGACACGTTTTCATGTTACCCTTCAAAGACCCATGAAGTGGTGTCATTATTATCTTTGACGTGCAACTATAGTTTTCTCGAGAATCTGCCCAGGTTATTTGCCTTATAAGGAATTCTTTTGAGCCAGTTGAGTTTCTGCAGATATGGAGCTCTCAACTATCAAGATTTCCACTTGGAAACAGATACACAGAAAAGCCAAGGTTGCATATTCGTGGATTTATTTGAGTATTATTTATTTTCACAGTGTATTGAGAAGCCCCAAAGCCACATACTATATGCCAGATAATGGATCAAGTCTGATAAATAAAGTTGGAAAGCACTGAGGGCCCAATATTGTTAGTTGGGAAATGCTGATGAGGATCCATTGAAAAAGAAAGAAGGCAAGCATATTAGAGTTAAAAAGCATATGATGTAGATTAAAGAAATGAGTTGGAAATCAGTAATCCAAAAGACTTGCAGTAGGGAAAACTAGGAATTATTTCAGAATCTTTTGGAGGCTGGTGTGAAACATTGTGTCAAAAAAGGAAAAATGGAAAATAAGTAGGGAGCATATTAGGACACTGTTTAAAATGTCACAGCCTGTCCTCATTTGTTCAAAACTGAATCACTTTATGACAGATAGAGCAGTTTCTTGGTGTCAAGTTAATATCTATTTTTTCCCATTTGCAAAGAGTCTAAGTAGAAAGAGCTTCATTTCTTTTGATCTTCTAGCCTGTGGACCAAATCCGCCGGCTGCCTGTTTTTGTAAAAAATGTTTATTGGAACACAGCTCCGCCTGTTTGTTTATGTATTGTCTATGGCTGCTTTCACTCCAGAAAAGCAGAGTCTGGTTGTTGCAACAGAGATCATATAGTCCACAGAATGTAACATTTTTACTATCTGGGTTTTTACAGAAAAAGTTTGCTGACCCTTGCTCAAACCCCATGGTTTTTACACTTTTTTGATTATGTCGTAAGAGAATAACTATATTTTACATCCCTACCAACATATGAAGCTAACACAGACAAGAATATATCTGGGAAAATATTTCATGCAATAATTTTTCTGGATGCATTTTTCCCCCTATGTAATCCTATACTCTTTCAGCTTTTAAAAAATGCTGTTTCAATCTTAAGTTCTTAAGACTAGCCTAACCTCACACTCAGGACTATGAAAGCAGTATTTTCTGCAAATATCAGTGTTGCTCATCTTGTTTAGATTATTAGGTTGAGTTTAGCAATATGTTTAACATAAAATAGAAATTTTGTTATCTTTGCTAACATTAGCAAGCAAAAGAAAAAATTGTCAGCCATCTGACATACTACCATAGGGGAAAAGATTGAAAGGAATAACAGGGAACCTGTGAGAACATTAGGATGCTACTAACTAAATGACCCAAGACTGTCTACAAGGCTTCCTCAAGAACTTAATTTCAGATGAGTATCTTACACTCCTGAGAATTTTGCTCATTTCCATTTGTTATTGTTAAATTTTTCATTTGTTGACTGGAACAAGAGCTTAGCATATAATACATACAGACAAGAATCGAAATAGGATATAAACTTGAATCACTGTCAAATAAACTCTTTACTTTTTTCATTTATTCTTTAATTCACTCCCTTATTGAACACCTGTCCATTGAGACTATTATTTTCTTCAAGACACGGTGTTGGCATTCAGGATACGATAGTATCTTTATGAAGCCTACTATTCAATATGAGAGACAGAAATTAATCGAATAACCACATAAAACTGCATTTGTGATAAAAGCTATGAAGTTGAGATCTATGTGCTCTGAAGCATATAATAGGGCAATTTGACCCAGTCGGGGAGGTCAGTCGAGACTTCCATGAGGAAGTAATGGTTGAAGTGATATGAGAAGTAATTCATGAGCTGCAAAGGGCAGGGATGAGTGGACCCTAACAGTAGGAGAGTGTCTTCACAGAAATACATTCTGGCTGTCTCCTTGAACAGTGCTATTGTCCCATTTCTTCAATCTTTACTTCTGGTGGTATTTTAAATTAGTTATCTTTCTCTCCACTGCCTTTTGTCCACAAAATGAAGAGAACATAGCTTACAAACTCTATTATGTGTCTATTTGTTCAAATATCTCCATGTAAGAAACATTCACATTTGTGGAAATTGTTCTTGTTCATTGGGATTAAGTCTTAGACAGTTTCCTTGAAGGGCTCTATAAATCGTCATGAAGACCTGACCTTGGTTTTCAATCAGCCTATATTTATGGTTTGGAAATGCTTCCTTGTGGAGCTGATAGGTTCAGAGTCACTGGCTGTGGATTTATGGTTGCATTTATTATGACAGGCTTGGACTCCAGAAGGAAAGTGAGCCAAAGCCACTGCAAGAATGGGTTTTTTTGTTGAGGTCTAAAACTTTGTGGGTTTTTTTTTTTTCACATATATATGTTTCCTTCGGAAAACAACTGAAAAACAAATTATAACTTTTATTTAACACTTATTTAAAAGTCACTCATTTGCTTAGTTTCTGTTCCTTAATATATCGATGTATCTAAGATGTTTTTTCTTTTTTGCTAACATGAGGAATGAACCAACAAATAAATTTCAATTTAGAGAGTTTTTTGTTTTTAACCATGCTCCCATGTAAGGAATATAGGGTAAGCAAAGCAGCTGTATTACTAGAGATGAAGAGCAGAATTTTACTGTAGGAAAAATATTGGAAATGCGAATTCAGTGTACAAAACTATAGCGGGACTCTCAGTCTAGAATTGACTATATAGGCGGTAGGATAAAATTCGTTGTTGTTAGTGCCAGCAAGTCAATTCTGACTCCTAGGTACCCTGTGTACATCAGAGCAGAAACTCATCTAGTGCTTTTGTGCCATCCTCTCAATTTCCAGTGCTCTATCAGACAAACCTCGGCTGCTATTCACAGGGGTTACCTGGCCAAATTTTTTGGAAGTGTGTGGCTAGGTCCTTCTTCCTAGTCTGTTTTAGTCTTGAAGCTCCCCTGAAACCTGTCCACTTCGGGTGACCCTGATAGTTTTTGGAATACTGGTTGGCATAACTTTCAGCATCACAGCAACACGCAGCCACCACCGTATGACAACCGACAGATGAGTGGTGTGGTTCTCTGTTCTGGAAATAAATGTGGGCTGTGGCGTGAAAGCACTGAATCTTAACCACTAGACCAGCAGGGCTGACTAAAATACCAAAATGAAAAACATAATGTGATAGTACCGGTAAGACTGCATTCTGAATTTTTAATTTTTTTCTGTCTAAAGGGGTGACGTTCTAATATTTTGACTATTTAAGAGTTAAATAGATTAAAGAATTTGTGAATAACAGGCTTCTAGCGTGACGGTTATTAATATCCACTTACATAAGGAGGAGGCTCGATAAATGTTTTTTCCTTCCTCCTACTGCCTACTCTTCAAAGGAAATGCAAAGAACTGTAGTTAAACCAATGCAACTTGCAAATAGCAGAACAGGATTAGAATAAATTCAGTGATCTAGAAATGTGCTTTTTCTTGGTATCACTGCCCTTAAAGTATTGTCAAATATGAAGTGAATGTTCAAAAAGTTTCCCTTACATAAGTCAGGACTGGTGTTTGCCTGCAAAAAGGACAACACAGGAATGCCTTTCATTCCTCTCTGAATTACCGGCTGTCCAGACTGTCATCAAGTCCTCAACCCAGCAGATGGCGCTCGGCTTCTGTCTCAAAAAAGGAGAGTGGCTTGTTCTTCAGTCTGTATTTGTTACCATTCATTTTAAGGGGTGAAAAGCAGTATTCAGAGAAAAATCTTTGTTAGCACAAAGCCTCTGTATTTGTGAGAGACAAAATTACATTTCTAGTTCATTCAAAGACTAGTTGCTAATCTTTGAATTTTGCACGTGAATTTTGCAAGTTAACTCATGGGAACATGAAAAAAACTCCCTACATTCATTGGTTAACTAGGTACACTCATTTGCTTTATCTCAGTCCATTGATGTTTTATATGGAAGCATGGAAAAGGCAGCTAATATTTTCATGCATTTTGAAGGATGAATAAAATGTCTGGTTCTCTCTGCCTTGCTTGTTCGCCGATTCTGTAAGCCGAGGAAACGGATACTACGGTTGTTTGTAAAACTGGAGCCAAACAAAGGAAGAGAGCCAGGATGTTTTCCCATAACGTTGACATATGTACCACACTCTAGAAAAAGGATGAGGCTGCAAAGCAAGATTTTAGCTTAGCATTTCAATTCTAAAATGGATGGTCCTATTTAATTTTCCACACACAATATCTTTCCTCGCCAAAGAATAGATTAATATTACTAATCTCACTTATGTAGCAGCTTTAAAAGGCCACAGCAACAAGGATATTTCTAAAGCAAATTGTAGTCATTTCTGCCAGTATAGAAAATTCCCTACCCACGCTGAAAGTAATTGTGTTGGTAATCTCACGCTATTGCTTCAGTGGGAGTGTGCGTCATTCTTTGCTCCATGTGAGCTATACAGACAGGCATAATGGATGGAGTGATGAGAGAGAGCAATGATGAATTAATATCCCAGAGGTCCTGAAACTAATAACAATGAAGGCTTCTCTGTGGCCACTAGGTTCCTGGAGTTGTGTTATGAAACCTGATTCTGGAGTTATCTGCTGACTGGTCACCCTGTAGAAGGTTAGAAGGAAGAGTTCCCTACACTGCAGGATTAAAAGAACAGGAAAAAGCCAGACATATATTTGCTTGTACTATCATGAAATGAAGCCATGAACCAAATACATACTAGATTTCTGTAGAGATAAGAGTGAGGCATTTTTCCTCAAGCGTTGCACTATATAAAATATCAACACTGGTTGCAACTTAGCATTTACTTTTGGTTTCCTTTTTGTTATGGAACGAGTGTACATATTTGTGGTATATTAAGCGCCTTCTTCCAACATGTGTGGATGAAGCATTGGGGATTGTCTGAAAAAGTGCTTTTCTATTCTTTGCAATCCTTCGTGGTGTTATTGGGGAAAAATAGACCCAAAGTAGATATGATGAGCAAATGTAAATCTTGCTTATACTTTATTCTACTTGTTCTTTTATCCATTTTCAAACCCTGTCACCTTATACTAGGCACAGTAGAGGGCATTGAGGATAACAATGGCGGTTCCTTCTCACAAAGATGCAGACATGCATATTACTAGCCATAGTGTGATATTGAAACGTACTGCAATAGAACTGGAATGACGGCCCTTAGCTCACTGGTATTTATTAAAGCAGAGGATTTGAATTAAAGATAAACTTACCACCAAAAATATGTAAAAGCCATTTCCTTAATAGTGAAGGCATAAGCCAAGAAAAGTGCAAGCTTAGAAAGGAAGAGGATGAGAGTCTTTCTTTTGTCTGAGAGATGAATTCCCTTCTGGCCAGCACAGGGAATAGGAAGGAGAGAGGCAAGCACAGGGAGCAGCCGCCTAGTGCGCAGCTCTTCTCAAGTCCTGTCCTTACAGAGTGTAAAAACTCCAGTTTGACTAATTATGTCTTTCCAGAATGCAAATATTTTCATATCCAAACACCAAAGTGTATTTAAAGGTTGTCAGGGAAATATTAATGCTTAAAATATTTTTCAGTTTAGACAATCCATGCACTTTCTTTTTTCCACTTGACAGATGTTTTCCATTTGACAGAATTCACTGTATTTCACAACTGATTTTCACTACCCATATCCTGAAACTGAATTAAATACATTTTAATAAAATTTTAATATAAAAAATTGAGTAATGCATATATTTGTGGTCTTTACAATGCATAAGTAACCATATGCTATAATTTTCTGACATTAATATATAGAGTTATTAACTTTTAAAAAATGAGAGAGTAGCCATCATAATGTGAACATTAAATAATATATAAATATTAATTTCAAAATCTGTATATATAAAGAGACAGACACAGAGAGAAAGACAGGGACAGAGAGAGAGAGAGAGAAAGTTTAGTTCATGACCCGGTTTGAAATTTGTTCCATGATTTTGATAAGTCGCTTGTATTTGCTCTTGTGTGAAATACTTTCAATAACCCTTATTGGTAAAGCACTTGGAGATCATTGGTTGAAAGTGCAATTAACTGTGAGTGCCGGCTTCAGAGCCTTACAATTGAGAGTCATCATAAAATTTATCTTCGCCGGCATAACCACAGAGATTATTTTTATACAGAGAGCTGGCTCTTTCATTTTGTAAACACCTTAAGCTAGGTGCTTCAGTAATGAATCTTAGATCAGTAGAAAAATTGGTTGCAATAATAACATATATACCAATCACTATTTCAATGCTCTTATAGCTTTCTCTACTTGCCCGGGAATAAGAGAACACTAATATTTTGAAATAATGTGTCATCTTCTATATATTATGGAGATAAAAATAATGCAGATTTGTTTTGGGGGGGAAAAGGGTATTTATTTGAGAGATCTTCCTTGATAACAAAGATTTCCATCAACTTTTTAATGTTAAACAGGTATTCTGGGATGACATGAAATTTATCCATCATAGAAAGGGGAACTTTGTAGTTGTGTGAATGTTGTTTCATCACCTATCAGCCAGAAAGAAAAGAAATCTTAAAGGATAAACATAGAAGTATATTAAACTTTCCTTGGTATCAACTGAACTTTTCCCATCAGAAGAAGTTCTCTGAGCAGGTGGAGAAAAGACACTGAACAAACTG
Organism: Equus przewalskii; assembly: GCF_037783145.1. Classification (NCBI taxonomy): domain Eukaryota; kingdom Metazoa; phylum Chordata; class Mammalia; order Perissodactyla; family Equidae; genus Equus; species Equus przewalskii. The sequence goes on along the minus strand of NC_091831.1, from coordinate 165,809,140 downwards.
GAAGCTGTTAAAAAGAGCACTGCTGAAAAACACGTCACAAATGACTAACAAATTGTAAATGAAAATTGGGTGACTTTCAGGTGGGAGCTGCTAACAGGCTCCGAGGCAGCATTTGACCTCTTTTAATGGAAGTTTTAAGAGAGGACTGGAGGTGATGAAGGGTCATTCAAATGATGTCGGTGGCTCCTGAGTGGTACTCCTGGTGGGCTGCGCCGATTGTGCTGAAGGATGGTGGAGAAGGCACATCAATCAGCAGGGCAGAAGCCAACTCCCGAGCCAGTCTCTTTCTGTAGCAGTTCAGAAACTGCACAAAGTACAGCAAGTCAGATCATTTATGTAACTTCTGTTTTTATTAGGATGTAATTACAAGATCTTACATTTGCTTAGTGCATTATGTTTTAAAGCCCATTTGCCACATTAATCCATTAAGAATATCAAAATAAAATATGTTTTCATCTTAAAATGTGTTTCTATGCTTGATGTGATAAAAAATTCCCTTACAAGTCACCTGGGATCAGAGCAATAATAGAAACCGATCTTTTACAAATATAGTTTGCTCTTATGTATAGGCAAGTTGGAGAGAATTAAAGCCATTAAGATTGTGTATGAAAGATACATTAGAGTTACATTTATATCATTGATTACACTGTTCCTCAATTATATAGTTTGGAAAAAAACATAAGCAATTAATCATGGTAGATTACACTCATTTTGTATTTGGCCAGCAGTAGCGAGTAGTTATTAAGAA